>NW_012267353.1:1720182-1800774 GCF_000151885.1 Dipodomys ordii
AATTACATGGGCAAGATAATGAGTACATTTCTTATCAAGCATTGTAGCCTCCTCCTTTGTTTCCCCTTCCCATCCCTTCCCATCCTCCCCCCTCACACCCCCAATGTTACTGTGTTTTTCATGTGCATAGATTTAAAATATATATCTTAATCCTTTCTGGACCTTGCAGTTGGCTAGAGTGTGGGGAAGTCTGTGAGTACAGTCTATTTAAAAATCAACAGGCAATAAAGCCAGGAGTGGTTCTGGAGTCAATATGGTCAATAATGACCGCATTTACCACCAATCACTTACTGCGAGGACAGGACCAGTGGAGAAAGGAAATTACCCACCCACTTACATAATTGTACCAATTTCTAGAACACATTAATAGACCATTAAAAAAAACAATCAATTCAAGAGAAGCTTCGAGAGATGCTGCCTGAGAGGAGAACTTGGTTATTACTGGTTTTCATTGGCTACCATGTTTGAGTGCCTCACAGATGGTATTTCTGATAAAGTAGCCTACCAGTCTCTACTTTTGTGCTTTTGTTTTATTGGAAGGGAGTTTTTCCTTGCCTATATTTTCTGTGTTTAGATTGTGGAGTACTGTGCCTGGATTCTGTGGGATGGAAGGAATAGTTAGGCAATGAAGGAAATTATACTCACTGTGCAAACATACTAGGCTCTTGGAGGGAATCTTAAAATCCTCTCTAATTTGCCCATTTAATGTCATATACCTCTTCCATACCCCCTATGAGGAAGATACTGTTTTTAGCTCCATCTCATGGAGGAGCCACATGTTCAGAGGAGGTTGGTCATTAGCCTTACAACTAGAGAAGGGACTCAAATTCACATTGATTGGTCTGATCCAAAGGTCTTGCTTTGTTAATTACACAAGCCCCACAGTTCCATAAGCAAAGGGTTTGGAGCCAGATGGGTTTTGAAATTCAGTAAGGTATAGAATGGCATAGATGTATCTTTCAGATATTATTGAATACTCCCAGTGGGACTGGAGAGGCACCCTGTTGTCAAACCCATGAATATTTTAACAGTGAAACATAATAATAATCAAACTAAATGGAATAAATGAAAGAAACCCAGACAGTACCGTTTGGGGTTGCAAAATAATTTTCTAAATTATTATTATCATTATTATTTTCAGAGCTTTTGGTTAAGAATTGTGGGCCTGTCACATTATGAACTCTGAGGACCAAGTATGTCTACATTTGTCCCTCTCAGGGAATTCTCCAATGGAGCAGGCTAAGGCTCAAACAAGACAAAATAAAACAAAACCCTGATGTTGTCATTGCCCAGCTTTAGAAACAGTTGTTGCTTAAATAATGAAAAGAGCTTTAAGGACCAATTGAGAGCAGAATCCAAATAGTTCTATGCCAAGAAGGATTTCTCTATTCACAGGGAACGAAGAAGACAAAGCATCTCCCTGGAGTCTTCATGGACAAATGCATCCAGGGTCCAATGAGCTGTAACTCTAACATCCAACCCAGAGTAGCCACTTGGGCCTCCCTTCAAAGGGAGGCTGTTTCTCTTTTCAGACCCTGTTCCAGAGCTCCTCTGAGGATTGATGGAGGCTCACAGAGTCACTGGTATTTGTCTCAAGTAATTGAATTGACCCTCAGAAGGAAAGGTTACTTTCAGATGAAATGAAAATTTTAAGTGAAGGGCCAGGCTCCCATTCTGGAATATCTAGTTTACTTGGAGGCTGGGTTTGCAGCTCTTGTTCTCTGGTTCCCCAGGGATAATTTCTGCCCCCATGCATTCTCCCTTCCCCTGTTGGAGTTCATTTCTCTTATTGATGTCATCTTACTACCCTTCTTGTCACCCAGTAGTGATGTTATTTTTCTGTCTTGGATTTTAATCACAAGAAGCAAAATTCAACAAATCAGGTGGTGTAGGACTCTGAGTTTTAAGTCAAAGCCTCAGGTCCATACAACACCCTTCCTTTTCCCCCTGACAAATCTTGAGCATAGTGAACTCACTTACAACCATCTCTTTAAGTTAAGTTCATCTCACCCTGTGATGCTCAAGCAGAACAAAGTGGATCAGCACAACACATAACTGTATTGGCAGAAAGCTGTGTTAGACAATTAGCTGTCTATACTGCCAACTGTTGCCTTGGTCAGACATCACTTTTGTTAAAAATTAAAAAATAGTCGAAATATATCTGAGCATCTAAAGGCTAAGAGTCCATCCATGTAAAATACAAGAATTTGGGAACCTTGTTCATCCCTTTGGATTTGTCAGGACTCTGAAAATCACCTGGGGCTTATAGGAATTGGGTGGCCAGGTGTGGCCAATTTCTCCCAGCAGATCTTGTCAATCTGTAGGGATTGCGGAGTCATTTTTACCTGGTGTTGTAATATAACCTTCTGTTTGATTTGTGATTTGCTCGATTTTCTTTCTTTTTTCCCCACGCTGTGATTTGAACTTGGGCCTTTGAGATTTCTTGGTCAGTGTTCTACTACTTGACTCCAGCTTCTTTCATTTTTTAATTTAATTTGTTTTGTTATTAAAGGGGTTACAGGTACATAAGTCAGGCAGAGTGCATTTCTTCTTGGACAATGTCACTTCGTCCCTTGTACTCTCCCAGTTCTTCCCTCTAATCTCTACCTACAACATTTTCAACATAGTGTCCAGTGAGTCCCACTGCTGCATTTGTTTACCCTTTATTCCTCCATTTCTGCGCTTTCCCTTACCCTCCTAAAGACAGATAACTGAACAAACAGGAAAAAAAGAAAAGAAAAACAGCAACCAAAAAGCCATCTTGTTCCATTTCCTGGATGATAAAGATTATTTTATATGATTAGATGCACATAGAGATTGCATTTTTGTGTTCCTTTTCTGAGAGTGTTCTTTCATCTCACTGAGTGTGAATGCATAAGTTATCCTGTCCTCATGCGTTTTAGGCCTAGCTTCTGCATATAAGAGAAAACATGTTTGTCTTTCTGAGCTTCATTTAACATGATTTGTTCTAGGTCCTCCCATTTTCCTTCAAATTATGTAATATCATTCTTTTTAATGGCTGTATAAAATTCCATTGTGCATAGAAACCATATTTTTTGGATCCACTCATCTGTTGCAGGACATCTGGGATTTTTTCATAGTTTGGCTATTGTGAACCGTGTATGAGCGAACATGTATGTACAAGTGTCTTTCAAGAATCTTGTGATGTCTTTATAGTATCATGTGGGTAGGTGCCCAGGGGCGGGAATGACTGAACTGTAGGGAATATCTATATTTAGTTTTTTGAGGACTTCCAGACTGTTGGTGGGAATGTAAACAGTGGGAATGTTTGTTTTTCAAATTTATGATGTTGTCCAATCTATCCAACTGGTAAGTTGGAATCCCAGAGTTGTTTTAATTTACATTTCCTTCATGACCATTCCTTTACTTCCTTCTTTGCCATTCTTTCCTCTTCTGAGAAGACTGCTTTTCCCACTAAGTGATTGGTTTATTACCTTTGGGTGGAGTTGATTTCTTGAGTTCCTTGTATATTCTGGATATTAGGCCTTTGTCCAGCCCAGCTTTTTTCATGGTTATTTCGGGCACACGGTCTCCTGGATTTTTCTTCCTGGACTGGCTTCTAACAACACTCTTCCTCATCTCAGCCTCTTGAATAGCTAGGATTATAGGTGTGAACCTTTAGCAGCTGATTTGTGCTATTTTAAAATAAAAAAGAAGCCTTCAAAGGGTTCAATCTTGACTGCTTTGCGAAGAGGTCTTAGTTCATGCTGTGCCACCTATCTTTAAAAATTCTGGATCACCAGACTCTAAAACTTACATCAACTCAGAATGATATATAAAGGTAGCAGTGAGATGCCCACAAATAACCTAGAACTAAGGCAGATTAACTGAATAGAAATAAATTGGATGAATTAAGTACAATTAAATGGGAGGAGTTGGCCCGTGGGAGTCTAAAAATAAGGTTTCAGAATTAAGTAGAAAGAAATTAGACTACTTAAATAAAATTAGATGGGAGGTGTCAGCCCATGGGTTTAATTCCTTGACTTGCCATTTAATCAGTGATATTAATATAATGCAACAAAGATCATATTTATTACAACATGAAAATTGGGGTTAGGTTGAGTGAACTCTGCCAATGCCTGAATCTCATTGCCAGGGAGGGAATACTGAGGGGACAGTGTACAAATTGGTAGTTCTTACCTTGGCTTGTATAAAATATTTCTCAATACCAGCTACTTACATTATATAGTCTTTTAATTACTTTATTTTTATTTTAATTATTAAGCTAAAATTTAATTTAATTAATAATTAAAATTTAATTTTAATTATTAACTTGCCTTCCTGTGAGACTTGAAATAATATAACCTACTCTAGAGCTCGGTGTGGTAGTGCAAGCCTGTAATCCTAGCTACTGAGAATGAAAAGATTGGGGAGGGGGGGTCACAGTTCTCAGATAACTTGGGTAAAATGAAGTCTGTAGGACTCCATCTTAACTAATGGCTGGGCATAGTACAGCATGCCTGTCATTCTAGGTATGGAGGAAACACAGTAAGAGGATTGAAGTCCAGGCCAAGCCTAGCATAAGTGAGAACTTACCTCCAAACTAGTCAATGCAAAAAAAAGGGTGGGGGACTAAGGCATGCTTAGCAAGCATGAAGGCCTGAGTTTAATCCCAATACTACACACATAAAAGACAAACCAGCCAACCAACCAACCAAACCCCTCAACACTTTTCCTAAATTAAGCAGAAACAAAGTTAATTATAGGATCTTGGTTCAGGGGGTTCTGGGGTACTCCGCAGCCTAGAGCAGATCTTACCATGGGATAATTCCAGGACAATCTCACATTGTCACATTTGACTAAAGCTACGGTAAAGCTTACTATTAATGCTGGAAAGCTGATATTCAGTCATTGCCCCCTGCTGTGTTAAAAGCACTTTCAATTCAATTCTGTTTAAAAAAAAAAAAGCAAAACCAAACACCCAACATTACCAGGCACAGTGACGCAGACCTGTAACTATAGTTTCTTGGGAAGCAGAGCCTAGGAGAATCATGGATTGAGGTCACCCTGAGAAAAACTTAGTAAGACTTCCAGCTCAACAAACAAACTGGGTGGTGATTCACAACTGTAACCCTTGCTGTGTGGGAAGATGAGCAGGAGAATCCAGTGTGTGACTATCCTGGGCAGAAACTTGAGATGCTATCTGAAAAACAAGTAAAGGCAAAGCTGTGCTGTGGCTGTGGTTCAAGTGGTAAAGCAGTTGGCTAGTAAACACAAGGCCTTGAGGTTAAATTCAACCAAATCCCCTAAAATCCCATGTGACTATGTGTGGACTAGGTTTACATTCAAGTGAATCTGACTTACTAGGTTCCATGCATTCACATTAGTAGCAAGGAATCTGGGAAATCATGCTTTCTCATACTACGTTGGAATCTATCACTTAAGATGGACTACATTCATTGGTTGGAATCATTGTCCTAGAAAAGAAACTGACCTCTTTAGAAAGTTGTGGAAAAGCCTAGTTTCTAGACCCATAAGGCTAGGGAATGGACTTGAACTGTGATCAACTCATGAGACCCTTTTCTGGCAGCTGCCAGCCAGCTTGTTTTCCTTTGGTTGGTTCCATGTTGGGACAAAGACAAAATGAACACCAGGAAACAACATGTTGGGAGGGGGGATAAGGGGAGACACAGGAATGGAAGGAGGAAGGTGGGCAAATTGCAATCATTATATTCAATGTACATTGTGTGAAAATTGAGCTATGTAACTTGAGATTAGGGATGGGAGAGGGAAAATGGGGTAGAATGATGGAAGGGGTGATATTGATCAAGATGCATTGTACTTATAACCAACTTAGGAAATTGTAAACTTTTTGTGCAACTATTTAATAATATAAAAAAGAACATTCAGGACTGCAAAGGTTAAAAAAAAAAGACATCTCAGATCATATAGAAATCAGTCCCAAGGCTTCATGTCCTGAGACCTGTAGGAATCGCTTTGTCAGTGGTGTTTTGCTTTCTATGCAGTAAGGTTAGGAACTGAGAACTATGGAGTTGGATCAGTGGATGGGTGAGGTGGTGTGGATATGTGGAACAGACAGTCCTGGGTGCAAGCAAAGTTTGTAGAGACTTTTTGTTTTGTGCTGGTCCTGAGATTTGAACTCAGGGCCTGAGCACTGTCTCTGAGATTCTTTTCCTCAAGGCTAGCACTCTACCACTTGAGCCATAGCACACCACTTCTTGCTTTTTCTGAGTAGTCCTGCCTAGGTTGGTTTCAAACTGTGATTCTCAGATCTCAGCCTTGTGAGTTAGCTAAGATAACAGGCTTGAGCCATCAGTGCCATGAGAGTTTGTAGAGACTTTTAAAACAAGAAAACCAGCCAGGTACCAGTGGCTCATACATGTAATCATCTATTCAGGAGCCGGAGTTCTAAGGATTGAAGTTGGAAGCCAATCCAGGCAGGAAAAGTCCATGAGACTCTTACCGCCAATTAACCACAAAAAGCCAGAGGTGGAGCTGTGGCTCAAGTGGTAGAGTGCTAGCCTTAAACATAAAAGCTCAGGGACAGTGCCCAGGCCCCAGTTCTCAGTTAAGGTAATATTTTATTTTTCCATTTATTCACTTAATTTTTTTGGGTAAGCAGCAAGTTAAAATAATGAAGTATGTAAAGAGGTACACAAGGATGACCCTGTCTTCCACCCCGTATCTTCACCCATTGTCCTCATCTCCTCTCAGACAATAAGTGTTGCAGTTACTATGTGTGCATCCAATTGGGCTGCCTGGGTATCCAGGAACATATAAGCAAGCAATATGTGCTTCTGTGGCCAACTCTTTTTTTTTTTTTTGTCAGTTGTGGGGCTTGAACTCTGGGCTTGGGCACTGTCCCTGTGCTCTTCAGCTCAAGGCGAGCGCTCTCTGCTTGAACCACAGTGCAACTTCCAGTTTTCTAGTAATTTATTGGAGATAAGAGTTTCTCGGACTTTCCTGCCCGGGCTGGCTTTGAACCGTGATCCTCAGATCTCAGCCTCCTGAGTAGCTAGGATTACAGGCATGAGCCACCAGCACCCTGCTTTCTGTGGCCAATTCTTACAGATTATGGTAGCCCTCTCTACCAACCATACTGAATTTTCAATTTAGTGAACTTTTCCATGGGAGGAGGGGCAAGAAAAGAGAAATAAAGAATATCTGTTAGCTATCCAGGGAATTTGCACATTTACTCAGTGAATTTACAGAGTGGTGAATTGGGGGACTATCTGGTTCAGACTGGTAATAATGTGATGGACTCCTTTCTATCTCTCCTTTCTCCCCTCCCCTGCCATTTCCCTAGTTTTTCCTCCCCTCTCTTATTCCCATCTTTCCTTCCTCTTTGCTTTCCTTCCTTCCGTCCCTCCTTCTCTCCCTTTTTTCCTTTCTTTTTGGGTAGGTAAATTTCTCTGGGTATTTGCTATCTACTGATCCACTTAGACATTGCTAACCTCGATCTGTGTTGCTGAGATATAAAGCACCCCATGAACAATTTCCCCAAATTGAGACTTACCGTACCACAGATCTTATGCTGAACAGAAGTGGGTTTCTGCCAGCAGATGGTCTTCAATTAAAAAGTGAAGTTTCCATCAGCTTTCGTGAGAGATTCAAAGTAAACTTTGCCTTTTTTGAATTAGTCTATCCCACAAGTGGAATTATGCTTGGTAAATACTCAGCAACTAAGAAGTCATTTCTGCTCCACTACTGGGAAGGCAAGCCTTGGTGCTACCAGTTGGAAGGGGCCCTTTGACCTGCTCTTCTTCAAATACCCTATGGGGTTCTTCGGTCAAGGCTAGCATTTTATCTGACATTGTCCAGTCCTACTCACAATTTTACTGAACAGGTTGTGGAAATCAATTGCTTAAGGTAAACGACTAAACGGGATTAGAGATATGATCAATGAAGCAAAGGAAGGAAACTGGAACCCTGTCCCTTGTTGCTGTAATCTAGGACAATTTCTTTCTCTATGTGTTAAGGACCAGTTCCTTCTGATCAGAGTGTGCTAGGTCCCTGACCCCAGGGAGAAGGGGACATTGGAACTAATTTGACTTATCCAGCAATTTAAAAATGCCTTGCATGAATCTGAACAAACCACTTTTATATCATGAGACTGTTCTTTTCCTCCTAAGGCCAGATTTAGCTGTAGGCCTCAAAAGCATGATTTCGCTCTCAGGCTTGTTAGGTCATGTTCTAAAGCCAGATGCTTCCCACTTTGGTGATTTTTTTCAACCTCATGTGTAAAAGTAGAAGGCTTGGTGGCCTTTGGCTTTCAATGCATCATTCAGGAATATTTTCCCCTTCCACAGATAATGCTGTTTTGAAAAATAATGGTGTGTTGGCCTCCACAGGAAGTCCCTCATTTTGGACTGGCAAGTAGAGGCAGGGAGAGCCAGTAGCACAGTTGGAGATGTTAAGACAAATGGCTTACTCCTAGGGTTTCCTCTGCAGACCTAGGTGGAGGTGGGCCAGCCCTGTAACTCACCAGGGGTGGGTAATCTGTCATGGTGGGGCTGGGGCTTCAGGCTGTGCAGTTTAGTAAAAGACAGACACAGGTTACTTCTCTGATGAAGACAGATGTTAATGATTAACTCTATCAAGGATCCCTGTGTGTTTGTGAGAACTCTCAGGCTCTCAAGCCTCCCTGAAATACTTGGGGCAGAAAGGAGAAAGGGGCTTTTCTGGTGAGATCAGGTATTAGGGTCTGGGCTAGGGGAAGGGGAAGATCTGACTTCTGCTTTTCCTGAGGGGAAATCTGCCCCCTTCCCCTCGCAGTTTGTTCAGCTCAACTCTTTGTTCTCTTTCCTGTACCTCCCGGTCTGGAGATCAGAAGGGCTCTGGCAATGTAAAATTGTGGGCTAAGGGGCTCCCCACCTTGTCAGAGCAAGGTAGAGCTAGTAGCACAGTTAGTTTTCTCTTGGGCCAATGCATTTTCTGGTATTCTCCTCATTTCCTGTAGGGGCTTGCTGGTATCACCACGCCTGTTTGTCTCCCCCATGTTTCTGGTGTCTATGTGTCCTCCATTACTCAGCACCCCAGTTTTGTACTGTGTAAAGTCAGATGTGGGCCAGCCCCTTCCACCACTTCTTTTCTCTGTCTTTATACCTTATCTACTGCTTTATCCTGCTCAGCAGACATCTTGTCTGCAAGAGGGTCTTTTGCTCATTTCAAATACCCATTCCAGTCTTTGTTTAGATTCTGGGGCTGCTGCAGGATCCAGAGATACTGCTTGCATGTCAAAGGCACCAAGTTTCCCTCTCCCTGATTTAAATCAGGGAATCAGTTTGTAGTGTTAGCATTTGTGGCTTTTGGTTCATTTTTGATGTGTGCATATGTGTGTGTGTGATGGTATTGGGGTCTTAACTCAGGGTATTGTGCTTTTGCTTGATTCTCTTGCTCTTGGATGTGCTCTACCACTTAAGCCACACCTCCAGCTTGGAATTTTGCTGATTAACTGGAGAAAGATTCTTGTGGCCTTCTCTTCCAGGACTGGCTTAGAAATTCAGTCCTCCAGATCTCAGGATCTTTTTTCTTTTTTATCTTTATTGTAAGAGAGATTACAGTTATATAAGAAAGGTAATGAGTATATTTCTTTTTAAACACTGCTACTCCTCCCTCATTTTCTCTCAATTAGCTCTGCCTACCCACCCTTCCTACTCCCCCCCAACTCTAGTTGTATAGTTCATTGCCAAAATAGTGTCTAGTGAGTATCATTGTTGCATTAGTTCGTCCTTTATCTTGCTGTTTCTGTTATTCCCTTTTCCCTTCCATAGAGCAGATAAATTTATGTACAAGACAAAGGGTACAGAAAACTAAAACAGAAAAAAAGAAATAACTGCATATAGGACATAATAAGAAGTAGTTAATATTACAGGTATAGGGTTCTAATGGCTCATTTTTGTAAGTTTGTCCTGCAGTTGTAAGGATTGACAGGATGGAAAGAACACAGAGCTGGAAGCAAACAGATAAAGGTTTATATGTTCCTTCTCTTCTTTACTTTTTTTTCTTTTTCCTGAGACTGTGGCTCTAACTCTGTATGTGACACTGTCACATATATACTCTATCACCTGAGTGATGCCTCCATCCAATTCCTCCCCTTCTTTACTAGAAGTGGGTCTTGGGTAGTTTCAGGATCTCAGAGTAACATTCATCTCCTGGATTCATGGTGAAGATAAATGAAATGTTTGTGCAAAAGTAGACACAAAGAAGACAGCCAGTAAGGTTAGATTTTATTTTTCTCCTTTCCTTTCTTCTCACTCTTGTTCTTTCCCTTTTGTTATCACATTTTCATCTGCCTTTCCCATGGCCAGGATTAGAGTCGGCTTCCTCTCTTCAGAGTGTCTTGCCTTTTCTGCACTGTAGCTGTGACCAACACCTCCTACACAGTTTACACACATTAGGGTGAAATTGGAGCAGATGTTAGGAACTAGCACATGCATTACAATGTCTTCTGTAGACGTGTGCCTTTATATGATGATGGAGTGCCCACTTGTCTCCAGGCAGATGTTGCTGTTGGAAAATACTAAGGAAATCTTTGCTTGTGAATTCAACTAGGGATACACCAGCAAAACCAGTGCTTACTTGTTTTAATTGTGAGCTCCTATATCAACCTTTTTTTTGTGACTGCAGCTAATGAGCTTGTGGAAAGCACAACGGAATTTCAGACCATGCAGCCAGTCATGCAAAGGTTACCTGCCTGCCTTCCTGGGGTGTTTCTCCATCAGGGCTCTCTGAGGCTGCTTGCACAGGAAGGGTTTTGTGTTAAAAGATTGACATGGGGGAATTTAGACAAAACCAGGTCTTCATGCATATTTAAATCATTCATTTTTCCTCATGGAAGCTATTTCCCTAAAGATGAATATGTTTCTTGGTCAAGGAAAAGTTTCTCTTTTCATGTATAAACCACAGTTATACTTAATACTCATCTATATAGTATATATACTATATTTAAAAATATCATAAAGAAAGTTGAATTCCAGTGGCTCACACCTGTAATCCTAGCTATACTCAGGAAGTGGGTATAGGGAGGATCTAAGTTCAAGGTCAATCTGGACAAAAAGTTTGAGATCCCTTCTTAACCAATAATTTCACAGTATCCCAGTTACCTTGGGAAGTATAAATATGAGGATCAGGGTCCAGGCTACTCCAGACATAACTACAAGATCAAATCTCAAAAATCAACCAAAGATAAAAAGGGATGAAGAACCTCTTTGTAAGCTAGTTAATAATAAAATTAAAAAATAAAAGAGTAGTATGGGGGAAGGAAAGAGGAAGAAAAACGGAACAGGTAACAAGTTCAACAAGAAATGTACTCACTACCTTAGTTATATAACTTTAACCCCTCTGTACATCACCTTGACAATAAAATTAAAATAAAATTAAAAAAATAAAAGGGATGAAGGCACAACTCATATGGTACTTGTCTGGCAAGCTCAAAACCCTAAGCCCCAATTCCATTTCCACAAAGTAAGAAGTTTATGGGAGTACTAAGCAGAAAGATGGTTTCAAAAGGCTTTTTAAGGAGGAAATGTTAGAAAGAGGAATAGTCAAAGGCTCTTGTTACACACAACAATTGTTAGAGAAAATTGAAGATTTTTTTTTTGATGCTTGGACTCCACCCATGATCAATAAAATCTAAATCTAACTCTTTGAGATTTGCCAGATAATTCTATTGTGAATACAGGTTTGACAAATCTTGTTCTAGAGCCCTAGTTCTCAGAATGTGGTCCTTCGATTGCTGCCATCATCATCATCACCATCATCACCATCATTTGGGAATTTGTTGGAAATGAAGCAGGCCCTTATTAAAAGTTTGAGAAGCACTTGGGTGAATATATATTACTAAAAAAAATGGATCTTTTGAAGACAACTGTATTAGTCAAATGCCAGTATGTTTCTAGTTGTCTATTTCAGGACTGCTATGTTGGCTTTTGAAAGGAATGGACTGGTGGACTGAGGGAAACCAAGGCTGAATTTGTCTTCTGATGTGTTGGGAAGGCCCATGACCTAAGAAACGGAGGTTCCTTTCTTGAAAGGAGCCAATGTGGGCAACGGGAACCAAACATATTCAATTGAAATTAAGGCAGGTCCTATTGTTCAGCCATCTATCTTAAAGTTTGTAGATATTGGGTATTGGCTGATGACTCAAGTTGTGGTTAAGACAGAATTAATGTGGCCAACTTGGGGTGGATTGTAACAAAGGAACATTAGAAAGTGTTCTTGGAAAATATTTTGGGATATATGGGTGTCACATAGGATTAAGGACATCAGCACATCAAAGGAATGTAAAGTCAAACTATGCACATGCTTTGTAGCTGCCTTTTTATTCTGTCACCATGCCCTCTTACTTGAATTGGCTAGGTCCAGGATTAATCTCTTGTGATTGGCTAACGTGCAACGTGTTTAAGCCAAAGAATGGGAGTTTTGGCTTTGGCAAGCTTTTATGGAACAAAGGGTCTGGTTGGAAGAGTTGGGGCAAATCTCCCAGGCTTTACATCTTGGCAGACAAGTTTCACAGACAAAGGGGAGGAGGGCTTAGCACAGCAAGAACCTGGAATGAGAACTGGAAAAGGGGCAAGTAATGTTACAGAGCACTGTAACATTCCTTGATAGAGAAGACTATCTCTTACAGTTGGAAAACTGCTGGATTCTTGTCTGGGAATCTTTTTGAGCTCTGCTGCTTATTCATTCATGCATGCATGCATGCGTGCCTTCATTTAACAACTATTTATCGAGTGGTCACTATTGGATTTGGCCTGAGTAAACAGTTATTAAAAGTAGAAACAGGAACAGATACAAAACCAAAACAGAGATAAACAAGGCAGACCATGAAGGAAGAGCTTTTGAACTAATGACACATATATACATTCATATATATATATATATATATATATATATGTGTGTGTGAATTCATATATATGTGGAATCTGTTTACCTTAACTTTTTATCTTAAAGTATTTAATTAAGAAATAAAATTGCAAATATTCAGGATGTATAATATGATGATTTGATATGCATACTCATGTGTTATGAAGATCACGTTAATTAACACTTTCATCACCATCCATGCTGTACTTCAGATCCTGACAACTTATTTATCTTACTACTGAAATTTCAGATTCTTTGACGAACAATTCCCCATTTTTCCCACCTGCCATTCTTTGGAAATGATGTCTATTTTCATCATTGTGCCAAATTTGACTTTGCTGGTTCACATGAAAGTGAGACCATGGATTATTTTTCTGTGTTTGACTCATTTCACTTAGCATGTATCTTCTAGGTTCACCCATACTGCTGCAGATGACAAGATTTCTTTTTATAATATTTCAGATGCTGTATATGTAGAAGAGTACAGTAGTATAATATGTAGTACAATATGGAATATACTATATGGAGTATATATGTACAGACAATACTATGTACATATAGTACAAATGTGGATATGTATGTGTGTGTATATCTCACTTTTTCAGTTAATCTGTTGATGAACACTTAGATTGCCTTCATATCTTGACGGTTACCAACAATGCAGTAAATATGCAAATGAATGTATCTCTTGGAGTTACTGATTTTGCTTTCTTTGGATATAACCTTGGAAGTGAGATAGCTGGATTGTATTAATACAATCATCAGGGAAAACATTATGGACATTTCTCAAAAAATTAAAAACAGAACTACCATATGATCCAAGAATCAGTTAGCGTTAACTTCAAAATAGTAGCTCTTCCTCCTCATTCTCTACATCCTTTGTCTTCTTTTCCTTCTTTTTCTCTGTGTGTGTTGGGTGAGGGTTGGTACTGGGGATTGAACTTAGGGTTTCTCATTCTCTCCTGGCTTTACCCCTTAAGGCTGGTATTATACTTGGTTGTACTCCATTTCTAACATTTTGCTGGCTAATTGAAGAAAAGAATCTCGAGGACTTTTCTGCCCAGACTGGCTTTGAACCTAAATATTCAGATCTCAACTTTTTGAGTAACTAGGATTACAGGCTTGAAACACCAGAGCTTTGCATCAGAATACTAGCTTCTTTATCAAAATATACAGATTCAAAATATTTTAAAATGTAGTCTGTACAGAAGAGATGTCTAATTGAATGACAGAAAACAAGTAGAGTTTACAGTCATCTATGTTGATTAAAAGAAGAAAAAAGGAGGTCAGGAGGAAGATGGCAGAGGAGAAGCTGGAAGCTAAACAAGCTCTTGCATAGAAAGCAGTTTTAGTGTTCCAGTGAACAGTCCTAGGCTAGAGAATCACACCAAGTATGCTATCACAGTACAGAGAGTTTGGCCAGAAAGGAAAAATTCAGGCAGTTTGATTAGGGAGACAGATCTGAGCACTTGCTGGTATCCTCTGCTGCAGTGGCCAATATCAACAGAGAGAGCCCAGGACAAAGGTGCCAGATGCAGTTTGTGAGCGGATTCTACTCACCGCCAGCAAGAACTGACAAAGAGCAAAAATCTTCATCCTGCTGATCGCAGACTATGGATGGCCCAGAAACCAAGAGATTGGCATGAGTACACCCAAACATCCTCACTCCTTCTCACAGAGCAGTGGTGGGAAGGTAGCCCCTCCCCCACCACTGGAGAAGAACTCTATCTTTGATACTGACAAAGGCCTGGCCTGAGCAACTAGCTCCAACTCAGGCTTTGGAAGAAAACAATAATAGCAATTCAACAGGTCACAGGAACCTGCCCTGCCCTGCTCACTTACATCCAGGGGAAAGTTGTTCTTCCCAGGCAGAGTTCCATCCCAGGAGGAATGACACTCTTCACTGGGTAAACAGAGCCAGAGGCTGCCCATCCGCACTGCAGCCTAGGCCTCAGATTCAGCCGGAGGAGGGGTAAAAGAAAAACAATTGAAACTCAGTAAACATAAATCTTGAGAATGGCTCCAGGCTGGTCTCTGTGATGTCTCAGTAGCTAGCCCCTTAAGAAAAGCTACTGATTGCTGATAGGCTTCAATCATACCCAAAACCTAGCCTCAACACAGCAACTCCAAGATAGAGGAAACAGCCACCTCCCTCTTTTGTGATACTCGAAGCAGATCTCCCTCCCACTGAACTAGCCTGGGAGGAGGAACACAAAGTCCTGGGGAAGGCAGAACTTCTTTCTGCCTGCTCAAACAAATTGACTTAAGAAACGAATCAAGCTACAGAGAACCAAACACCACAAGCAAACCAGAGACTCCACCAAGAGACTGGTTATAGACACAGGGGAGATAAAAGATCTGCTCCCACCCCTCAAAAAAAATCAAAGAATTCTTTTCTACTTAATTAAAAAAATTAAAAATTGTTTTCTTTTTTTTCCATAATTTTTATTTAGGGGTGTGTGTGTGTATGTGTGTGTGTGTGTGTTTTAAATCTCTTTTAACCTTTTGGTCCTTTTTTTAACGTGACTTAATTGCTGTTCTGCTCATCTCCAGATATATACCCATTGTCGATTATTAGAACTCATCCTTCAATGTGTGCATACTTAATTCAGAATTTGATCACTCTATTCACAACCTCTTAGGCTTAACTCCCTTAATAATAGTATTATTTCCTTATACTTGTATAATTTTTAAGTATTTCATTAAAATTTTTTTTTATTGTGAAAATACTGTTTAGAGGGGTTACAATTACATGGGCAAGATAATGAGTACATTTCTTATCAAGCATTGTAGCCTCCTCTTTTGTTTCCTCTTCCCATCCCTTCCCATCATCCCCCCGCCACCCTACCCAATCCCCCCCCCACACACCAAAGTTGTAAAGTTCATTTTTGACATAACGAATTGTACTTCTCATTGTTGCAATTGGTCCACCTGTATCCCTATTCATTTTAAATTTTTATTCTTTATTTTTTCCTTTATCTCTCTCCTCTCATTATATCCTTTTCTTCTACCAATATTATTTCTTTATACTTATATAATTGTTAAGTGTTTCATTTTTTAAATTTAAATTTTTGTCTTTTCATTTTTTTCTTGTTTCATTATCTCTCTCCTCCTTTCATTCTGTTATATCCATTTTGTCTCTGAAATAGGGCTTGGTTAAATTCACTCTTTCCTTTTACATCTCCATATTCCTCTGATCCTATTTTTTTCCCCAAATTCTCCATAAACCTAATAATTTCTGGTTTGCTGAATCCCTCTTTGATGTTCTTAGCCCATTAATCCATAGTTGTTTGATGCTGAATTAGATTGTATTTGTTGAAATAGATTGTATCTGCAGCCATTTTGACTGCACTGATCCATCTGTACAACTACAGGACTCTGGTTGATGCTTGCCTTAAATTAGTATCTAGCATGAAATTGGTGTTACTTTCATACCAAATGGGCCGAACAAGCTGGAGAAACAAAAAATGGCAAGTCCAGGTACCTCAGCTCCCACTCATGATAATCAGGTGACAGATCAGTTAATGAATAATCCAGGGGAGAGTTCCCAAAAAGCTCTACAAACACTACAGGTAAACATGGTGAATGAAAAGATTGAAAGCCTACAAAGGACTCAGAGTGAGCATGATAGGGAGTAAGATGAAGCTAACCAAAGCTTAATACAGGACCTTTGTGAACATAATGAGGTTAACCAAAAATTAATACAGGAATCTCTTGGGCATGAGGAAGCTAATCAAAGATTAATACAGGATTTGTGTGAGCAGGCTGAGAATAGCCAAGAGTAATACAGAAATTGCATGAGAGGGATGAGAATAGACAAAGATCAATGGAGGCATCCATGGAATCCATAAACAGACAGCTGAAGGAATCCAGGGAGGCCACAAAAGGAATGCTGAATGAAGCCAGTCAGAAGGAAAGGGAGTCCAATGAAACCACAACCAATTAACTAAGGGATTTGAGAATAAACATTGAACACCAAATTAAGGAAGTAAACAAGTCCATACAAGATCTAAATCAAATCTCCAACAAAGAATTTGAAGCCATCAAAGCCAACCAATTAGAAGGAAAGGAAATAAAAAACAAAGTAGAAAGTCTTGACAGTAGGTTAGACCATGCAGAAGATCGAATCTCAGGGATTGAAGACAGCCTAGATATTATAAAGAACATACAACCATCCAAGACAAATCCAAGAAATATGATAGATCTATCCAATATTTGGAAGACACAATCAGAAGGCCTAATCTGAGGATAATGGGTATAGAGACAGAAGTTAATGGTCTAAGAAATTTATTTAACAGGATGCTAGCAGAGAACTTCCCAAACATGCAAAAAGATAGGCCTATTCAGAAACAAGAAGCTTTTAGAACCCCAAATAGACCAGACCAGAACAGGACATCCCACTGTCACATTATAATCTGCACGGGGCAATTCAGACCAAGGAAAGGATCCTTAAAGCTGTCAAGGAGAAAAGATCACCTATAAAGTGAAACCAATTACAATGACCTCAGATTTCTCAACAAAGACAATGAAAGCAAGAAGAGCCTGGAATGATGTATGCAATGCCCTAAAGACAAACAATTATCAATCAAGAATACTACCACTGAGCCACCTTTCCAGCCCATCAATCAAGAATACTGTACCCAGCTAAACTTTCCTTCATAATGGAAGGCCAAGTAAAAATCTTTCATAGCAAAGAAAAACTGAAACAATATATCTCCACCAAACCCGCCCTACAAAGATGTCCTATGCATAGAAAACCAACAAGACCACAATAAAGACCAAGAAACCTCACCCAAACTGAGAATCCAAGAACCATAGAAAGAACACAGTTGTCACAGCCCCCAAGAAGGTGGATAACATGTCAGGAACTCCCAAACACCTCTCAGTCCTAACTCTCAACATTAACAGACTTAACTCTCCAATTAAGTGACATAGACTGTCTAGTTGGATTAAAAAGCAAGATCCTTCTAAAAAAAAAAAGCACGATCCTTCTATCTGCTGCCTTCAAGAGTCACACCTTGCCCATAAAAACAAACATATTCTGAAAGTGAAAGGCTGGAATAAAACCTACCAAGCAAATGGCCTCGATAAACAGGCAGGAGTTGCAATCAGATAATACTAATACTAATTGCTAATAGGAATTAAGGGATCTCTCCTTCATTAGGATATTACAGTTCTAAATATCTATTCACCAAACAATGGAGCACCCAAATTTATCCAACAAACACTACTTTCCCTCAAATCTCACATAGAGCCAAAGATGTTAATTGTTGGGGACTTTAACAAACCACTACCCCACAAGATAGATCAACCCAGCAAAAACTCAACAGAGAAACCACAGATCTAAACAACTGCATAGATCAACTAGATTTAACAGATATCTAGGAAATATTTCACCCAGCAGCATCAGAATACACATTCTTCTCAGCAGCACATGGAACATTTTCCAAAATAGACCACATTTTAGGTCACAAAGCAAATTTGTCTAAATTCAGAAACATTGAAATTATGCCCGGCATTCTCTCAGACCACAAGGAAATAAAATTAGAACTCAACACCAAAAGCCACCAAAGAAAATCCTGTATCACATGAAGGCTGAACAACACACTGTTGAACCACCAGTGGGTCATGGAAGAGACTAGAAAGGAAATTCAAATGTTCATGATATTCAGCAAAAATGAACACACTAATTACCAGCTCCTCCAGGACACAGCAAAGGCAGTACTCAGAGGCAAGTGCATAGCTTTGAGTTCCTACATCAACAAATTAGAGATATCTGAAACCAACAATTTAATGAGACATCTGAAGCTCCTTGAAACAGAGCAGCAAACCAAACCCCAATCCAGTAGACAGTAACAAATAATTAAAATTAAATCAGGATTGAATGAATTAGAATCTAAAAAAACCATAGAAAGAATCAACAAAACAAAGAGTTGGTTGTTCTGAAAAATTAACAAAATTGACAGAACCTTAGCAAATCTTATGTGAAAAAGAAGAGAACAGACCCAAATAAACAAACCAAGAGATGAGAATGGAAATACCACAGAAATAACCAAGATTCAGAACATTATAAGGGAAGACTTTTCAAACCTTTATGCTAATAAGTTTGAGAATCTAGAAGAAATGGATAATGCTGAAACTAAACCAAGATGAGTTAAACCAACTTAACAGACCCATATCAAGTATGGAAATAGAAACAGCAATAAGACACCTCCCATCTAAGAAGAGTCCAGGACTGGATCGATTTACAGTAGAATTCTACAAGGTCTTCAAAGCAGAACTCATACCAATCCTCCTTCAAATCTTCAATGAACTTCATAGAGAAAATTCATTACCAAACTTTCTATGAAGCCATCGTAACCTTCATCCCCAAACTAGGTAGGGACTCATCAAAAAAGAGAACTATAGACTCATTTCTTTGATGAACATTGATGCAAAACTTCTTAACAAAATTGTGGCCAATTGACTTCAACATCTCATCAAAAAAATCATACACCACAATCATACAGGTTCCATTTCAGGGATGCAAAGCTGGTTCAATATACACAAATCAATTAATATAATTCATCACATCAACAAGAAGAAGGATAAAAACCACATGATTATCTCAATAGATGCAGAAAAAGCATTTGACAAGATACAACACCCTTTATGATGAAAGCTCTGGAAAAACCAGGAATCCATGGAACATTCCTCAATACAATAAAGGCTGCATATGACAAACCCACAGCCAGCATTATATTTAATGGTGAAAACCTAAAGCCATTTCTTCTAAAGTCAGGAATGAGATAATGACGTCCACTCTCTCCACTTCTCTTTTAGTTAGTATTAGAATGTCTAGCTAAAGCAATAAGACAAAATGCAAACATAAAGGGGATCCCAATAGGGAAAGATGAAATAAAACTCTCCCTCTTTGCAGATGACATGATCTTGTATTTAAAGAATCCCACGGACTCCACTCCCAAATTACTTGAACTGATTTGAAACTTTGGCAAAGTATCAGGGTATAAAATTAACCCTTCAAAATCAATGGCTTTGGGCTAGGAAGGTAGCTCAGTGGTAGAGTGCTTGCCTTGCATGCATGAGGCCCTGAGTTCAATTCCTCAGCACCATGTAAGCAGAAAAAGTTGTAAGTGGCTCTGTGGCTCAAGTGGTAGAGTGCTAGCCTTGAGCTGAAGAGGGGAGAGACAGTGCCAGGCCCAGTGTTCAGGCCCCAGGACCAGCAAAAAAAAAAAAGCAATGGCTTTTCTGTATGCCAACAATGAGAAGATCGTGGCTGAAATCAGGAAAGCGACCTCTTTTGTAATTGCCCCACAAAAAATAAAATACCTAGGGATTGACTTAACAATGAAAACTTTAAAAACCTGAAAAAGGAAATCAAAGAAGAACTTAGGAAGTGGAAAAACCTCCCATGCTCTTGGATTGGAAGGATCAACATAGTGAAAATGGCAATACTTCCAAAGGCTATCTACCAATTCAATGTGATCCCTATCAACATCCCAACCTTATTCTTCAAGGAAATAGAAGAGACAATCCAAAAATTCATATGGAACAATAAAAGACCCCAAATAGCAAAAACATTCCTTAGCAGAAAGAACAGTGTTGGAGGAATATCAATACCAAACTTAAAACTCTATTATAAAACCATAGCAATCAAAACAGCTTGGTACCAGCACAAGAACAGACCTCAGGACCAAGGGAATATATCTGAAGACCCAGAAATGAACCCACAGAACTATAGTCACCTAATCTTCGATAAGGAAGCTAAAAAAATAAAATGGAAGAAAGACAGCCTCTTCAGTAAATGGTGCTGGCCAAAGAGGTTAATCACCTGTAGAAAATTAAAGCTAGATCCTTATATATTACCCTGCACCAGAATCAACTCCAAGTGGATCACAGACCTCAGAGTCAAAGCAGACACTCTGAAAACATTACAGGAAGGAATAGGAGAAACCCTAGGTCTCCTTGGCACACGTCAAAAATTTTTTATTTACTTTTATTATTTATTTATTATTGTGAAAATACTGTACAGAGGGGTTACAATTACATGGGCAAAATAATGAGTACATTTCTTATCAAGCATTGTAGCCTCCTCCTTAGTTTCCCTTTCCCATCCCTTCCCATCCTCCCCCACATCAAAATTTTAATAGAGACCCAGAAACACAACAAATCAAATAAAGGTTGGACAAATGGGATTGCATGAAGCTGCAGAGCTTCTGCAAGGCAAAGGACATAGCTAGCAAGATCAATAGAAAGTCCACGGACAGGAAGAAGATCTTCACTAGCCATACAACAGACAAGGGTCTCATATCTAAAATATACTTGGAATTCAAAAAATTAAATCCCTCAACAACTAATCCTCAAAGAAACAAGTGCCTGATAAATAAGTGGGCTAAAGACTTAAAGAGAGACTTCTCTGAAGAGGAAATAAGAATGGCCAATAGACATATGAAGAAATGCTCAACCTCTCTAAGCCATAAAAGGAATGCAAATCAAAACAACATTGAGATTCCACCTTACCCCAGTTAGAATGGCTATAATCAACTCTAATAACAACAGATGCTGGCAGGGATGTGGCCAAAAGGGAACCCTACTGCATTGTTAGTGGGAGTGTAAACTTGTTCAACCACTTTGGAAAGTAGTATAGAGGTTCCTCAAAAGATTCCACATAGAGTTCCCCTATGACCCAGCAATCTCACTTTTGGGCATTTACCCAAACGATCACAAACAAGGCCATACTAAGGCTACCAGCACAACTATGTTTATTGCAGCATTATTTACCATAGCTAAGATCTGGAACCAACCCAGATGCCCCTCGGTAGATGAATAGATCAAGAAAATCTGGTATATACACACAATGGAATTCTATGCCTCCATCAGAAAGAATGACATTGCCCCATTGGTTAGGAAATTGAAAGACTTGGAAAAAATCATATTAAGTGAAGTAAGCCAGGTACTAAGAAGCATAGATCCCATGGTTTCCCTTATTTTCAATAACTAGTACATGTTTAGGACAAGCAGAAAAGCCAAAAGCTATGTACATATGACCATATAAGATGATGTTAAGTGAAATGAACTCCAAGATAGCGACACAAATATCTTTTTTCTTTCTTGCTATTGTTTCTAACGTATTTATAATGTACCATGTGATTTTTTTTGTTTCTTTGCATGTTCCTCCCCCACGGTATAATCCTTGTTTTCACTGTATTTGATGTTGGTGTCCTGCATCTTGTATATACCCTTCTCTAATTCAGGGAGGGGAAGGGATAAAGCAAAATGCTTAAATAAGGACACAGGTTGACTCATTGTAACAATGAGATGTACAAAACACTATGTTGAAAACAAACTTTACAACTTCAGCAGAGTTGGGGGCTATATTGGTGTGGAGGTGGGTAGGGGGAAAAGAAAAGAGTAGTCAACAATGCTCAATAGGAAATGTGCTCATTACCTTGCTGATGTAACTACAACCCTGCTGTACAGCATTTTTACAATAAAAAACGTACACAAAAAGAAGAAAAAAATAAAATTAAATAAAACAAAAAAATAAAAAAAAACCATAAGGAATAAAAAGTACACTTACTGGCTTTACAAGGCCTGCCTTTGATTCCTTCTTATGTTGAGTTGACTGGCTGGTTCCATCACCAATCAATTCTATAGTGCATGTCTTTAAAAAAAAAGAAAAAAAATATTTCTAGAAGAGTTGGCACTTCAATCTCTAGAGGTACCTAGTCCTGGTTTTGGTCTTGCAATGATTTCTTTGTTCAAGTGCCACAAGTTGTTTTCTGATGTTTGATGAATATTTCTAGAAGGATTTGAAACACAGGTAACACAGGTCCATTTGTGTTCAGATTTGCTCTGGTCATTAGTTGATGGATTACTGAACCAAGGTACTTCTTGGGGTTTCTGTATCGACTTGATTACTGCATGGATAATTATTCCTAATTGTGCCTTCATAATATAACCAATTTATGGCTACTAGAATAAAATATTTGAAGCTCTTAACTGGCTAATGGTTTAGACATTTTCATATTTCTGTCCTGAGGGTGATAAATGAGGAAGCTGCTTAAATCTTCTACCAACATTAACTCTCACACTTAAAATGTTGAATTCAACAATTTAGTGTTCTTCATAGTGTCATAGATTTTATTTAATAGGTAATAGCTAAACCTGGACCCAATTCACCTCATCTAGTTAATGTAGTTTTCCCCACAAGGAGTGTTAGAAGTAAATCTACCTGACAGGTGTGAATCTGCTTGACCTTTATACCAGTCCCTCTAGAGTCCACATAAGAGTCACTCATGGCTCCATTGCTTTGCAGATGGTGAGGGTGACTGAAATGATAAGAATATTGCAAAATGAAGCAACGGCATCGCATTCATTTGTACCTTTGATCTGAAAAAGCATGCAAATTCAATATCCATAAAGAAACAAATGACAAACCTTACATGCTGATATTAGGAACCATTCTTAATGATTTTTGTATATATATTGCATTATATATACACATATGTCACTTTTCAAATTTTCTTCCTATCACTATTCTGAAAATGTTTTTTTCCCCTGTTCCTTTCAAACTACTTATAGAAATCACAGAAAGATTGAACAAGGAAGAGTTTGGCTGGCCTCTTGTGAATTGAAGTGCTCTGTTGTGCTTTCCCTTATGAATCTGGAGCAGCAAAGTCTCCCTGTGGCCATATCTTCCTGGGCCTGACAGCACCTATTTTCTTCATTCATACATTCATCTATCCATTCATTCATTGTTCATCTACTGCACATTTACTTGAGCCCCATGTTCCATTAATGGTGAATTAGATTAATAATATTTATTGATCTTTGAAGTCTAAAATTTCTTGTAATGGGTTTGAATCAAATGGTTTCTACTCCTGTTTTTTACTTGGGATGGAGGTAAGGAATAAAGGAGCTAGCAGGTGCTCAATAATAGTGGCTATTTTTGAAATTTTAGCAGGAAGTACTTAACATCACATGGTCAAAAATTTCTCCTAATATAAGATTAAACAGTCCATTCTACTTCTGGGCTATAAGAAAGAGTAGTGGTAGTTTAAGGAAAAAAGTAGTTAAAGATTTCTTCTGCACTTTCAAAAATAAGGGAATGTCATCTATTTTTATATTATGTAGATTGCCCAGAGTATCTAGCAAGCATTGTCCACACAAAGGCACTCAACAAACTCTTGATGAACAATTATACAACTAAGGACCCAAAAAGATGCCCTAATTTTATTTATTTATTGTTTGCTTGTGCCAGTACTGAAGCTTGAACTCAAGGTCTCATGTGTACACTCAGCTTTCTTTTCTTTTCTTCTTTTTCTTTTTGTGCTGGTCCTGGGACTTGAACTCAAGTCCTGAGTGTTGCTCCTGAGCTTTTGTTCTCAAGGGTAGCAGTCTACTACTTGAGCCACAGCTTGACTTCTGGCTTTGTTTTTAAGATAAGAGTCTCATGAACTTTTCTGCCTGGGCTGGCTTTGAACCATGATTCTAAGATATCCTTCTGAGTAGTTAGGATTATAGGCATGAGTTACCTCCAGAATCACTACTTCTGTCCACATTTTTTCTAGTTAATTGGAGATGGAGTCTCTGGGAATTTTCTACTTGGCCTGGTCTTGAACTACCCTCCTCTGGATCTCAGACTGCTAAGTAGTTGGGATTACTCTAAATTTGCAGAGAAATGTAGTTCCTGAGGAATCTATGAATTATAAGCAATAAAAGATGCCTGGTCTATGTTTTCACTCAAAGTAGCAAAGTTGACATGTGACAAGATTATGAAATATGTGGAGTAAGAGGACACAAGTTTGGAAAGGTGGGCAAGGCCAGGGTGTAGAAAGCCCAGAACTACATGCTCAGGAGCATTTGCTCAGTGTTAAGCAGATAAATAACATGATTGGATTTGTGCATATGAAATAAATTTTTGGGATGGGCTGGCAGCTAATGCCTATAAATCCTAGCTATTCAAGAGGCTGAGATCTGAGGGTCAGCATTTGAAGTCAGACCATCTCTTATCTTAAATTAACCAGCAAAAAGCCAGAAGTGGAGGGGTAGCTCAAATGATAGCATGTCATCCTTGAGTGAAAAGGTCATGTGAGATATTGAAGCATGAGGCTCTGAGTTCAAGCCCCAGTATTAGCTTGCACAGAAAGAGAGAGAGAGAGAGAGAGAGAGAGAGAGAGAGAGAGAGAGAGAGAGAGAGCACAAGCTCTCTTTAGATAAACAGTCATGCAGTACATAATGGTATTTGATATTTTAGCTCACTTAGGATCAAGTGAGATGAGGAGGTTTTGAGAGCAAGATAAAAACTGAGCTTGAGAAACTTTAGGGACCTTGAGCATCCTGTGGATGTGGTTGGGAACTGGAGAATAAATGCAACCTTTGAAATCAGGTATATCCATAGGGAAGAAACATCAGCCAAATAAAGATCTCCATAAGGAACACAATTAAGAGATGGAAAAAGTAGACAGAGGTAGATGAAGGTTTCATAAAAGCTGCTTTCCCCCCAGTGTCTCTTATTTGGTGATCAGTATCCAGAAATTCTAGGGTCATCTTTAACTTCACTTGTCCCCCATTTGCCATCAAAACCAAATCTTGATGAAGTCTGCCTCCTTTATGGTCTTGAACCTATTTTTCCTTTCCATCCCTCTGGCAATGTTCATTCATGTCACTTAATTTAATAGGTTAGTGGTGGGGACTGAGATTCTGCATCTCTTATAAGTAGAAATTTCCCCCCAACAATTTCTAACTAGAAAAAGCTTAGGAGAAATTGCTTGGAGCAGTTCCGGTAGCCTGATGGTCCATGTGATAGATGTATTGGATGCAGTCATTAGCAAGTGTTAACCACATTTCCTTTTTAGCTGGCATAGTGGCTTGTGTTAGGAATGCTGAGTTACTCAATTGGCCTTCTAGGCTTGCAAGCTGGACCAACTGAATTTATTTAATCCATCCCTGGGGTAGTGAAATTGTCTTCAATTCATATATGGGGATGATTTGCAAAAGTAAGCCACTTTTCTTTTAATGTGCTGGACAAATGAAAGACATCTGATGGTTATTTTTAAAGCACCAATAACTTTGTAGAATAGTATGTTGGGAAGTTGCATGTGTTATACACATTTATGCTAAATGACACTGTGATTTCAATGCACTGCTTTAAGCTGGATACTTGAAATCCTGTAGGGTATGATTTCAGCAGAAAAACAACCTTTTGCATGAACTCTGTTGGATACCCATCTGTTGCATTTGATTGGTTTAAAGATTCTGTTTTATAAGAACCAGAGCTTTTATGTTGAAGAACTCAGGATTCTAACATGAATAAAATATGGCCTGATTTGCCCTGGATTATGGCTCACCTAAAATTTAAATCAAAACACTGTTCTTTTCCTAGTTCAGTGGTTGTCATTCTTGACTGTGCATTATTAGCATCATGTGGAGAGCTTTAAAAATGCTGATTCCTGGGCCCCTTCCAAGACCTGTTAGAAACTATAAGGGATAAAGCCTAGTCTTGAATATGTTCAAAGAATTTCTTTGGTGGCTCTAAAGTATTTTCAAGGTTGAGAATCATTGTGCCTTATTAGTTTACACATTTTGAAATTCTAGCCCAGTGAACTTAATGTTGACTTGATTCCAAATTAGCGAACTTAAATGATTCAGCAATTGTAATAGAAGCCAATGTAATATTAACATTGAGGTTCTCTTGTCTCTTGCTGAAATTACATTGAAAAACGGTAATATTCATAAGACTTTTGACAAGGGACAATCTATTTTCCTGAAGCTTCCATAAACTCTTGACATTTTCTTCTTCATACCACCCTTTAGATTCCTTTGTTTTCAATCTGGTATCATATGGCTCATATACATTATAGTTCTACCTTTCTCTATCATCCTACACACCCCTAGAGCACATATAATTGTGTGGTTCACTTGTATTCTGAGTGCCTGTATAATGACCAGAAAGATTGATATACAATTTGTGGAAAGAAACAAAGGATAACTAATTAAAATACAAAATAAAACACAACTTTAGGCATTTAGTATGGTGTCAAGTAGAATTAAGTTTGGTCTAAAGGTTTCCTGTATATCACAAACTTTGTAATATGTAAATAGAGTGTAACTTGTTCTTGTTACAGGTAGCCTAGTTTCAGCCAGTCACAGCAGCTGATCTTTAGTCAACTGTTCAAACCAGTTTCCTATAAGGCAAACAGGAAGTGTTAACCAATCAGCTATCAGTATGTAATGTCCATTTTATGTATATCATTTTCCTTTTTTTCTTTCCATCAGTACTCCTCAGACCACGTGGCAAGCTGAATATCCTGAGCCAATGAATCTCGCTGTGCCTGAATTGCAAACAAAGCCAATTAAGACCTATGAAACTAGATTTGTTTGCTTGAATTGTCAACCTATCTCATTTTGCAAATAAGAAAACTGACCCCTGGTAGTTAAGTGATTTGCCTAGGTCCAGTCCCGTCTCTTTACTTTAGTAAGCTGTCTAACAACACTCCTTTGTTGTATAGATCAATGAGTTAACAACTTGCATTGTTTTAATAGAGACTTGAAAGAATAAATGCAGACTAACAGACTATGTTAGCATGAATAGCAGAACTAAAAATATTATGTTTTTTGCTGATAAGTACTTAAATTTTATAAATATAATGTGTACTTTGTGTAGATTTTCAAACACATCTGTGACTTAATTCAGACTGTACTATTTCCCCCACCTCCAAGGGAGATGTTTATTCTGAGAACACTTGTGACAGAGAGATGTATGGGTCCATCTTTGGTCCTGCTTGTTAACATGGACGACTTATCTTGAGGCATCATGGGACTTCACAGATAATTTAGCAAGGGAGGAGTTAGATGGTGGAGAAGATAAAAGAAGCATTTGTTAACAGGTAGACATTTCCATCTTTCAGTTTGTTATGGACACAACATTTTTCTGTTTAGATGTTATTGGTAATTTATAAAATAAATCAATATTAAAAATTAGTTGTCTTACTATTTATACAAATTGTTCGTATATGTGTATGCATATGCCATACTGGGGTTTGAACTCAGGGTCTTGCTCTTTCTCTCTCACTTGGCTTTTTCACCTAAGATGTACTCTACCATTTGAGCCACACCTCTACTTCTGAATTCATACCAATTGTTTGATAAGCTATTAGTGTGAATCAGCTGAAAAAGATAAGCAAGATGTGGAAATATCATTAAGTTACCCATACCTGAAAGACTGAAGTGTTTTGGACTGGATGCAAATTAGATCACTAAGAATTTAAGGACTAAAGATGGTAAGGGGGACTCAGTTGGGTTTGGAAAATCTGAGGTGGAACTGCAAATATACATGGGTTCCTTCTTGCTTTCTGCAAGCCTGGGCAGCCCTGTTTCAAGGTGTCTGTGGATGGACCAGTCCTGTGATTGTCTCCACGAGGGCAACATCAGGAGATATGAGGTGAACATCCCCAAAGTGAACCTGACGCTCTAATTTTTTCAAGCAATTTCCTGCCTGTATGCATGACTTTTCCCTGACTTTTGCTTGCTGCCAGATAATATGTATTTACCATACATCCTTGCAGAGTAAACTTGTAGAGATAATAAACTACTTACTCTTGGATGAGAAAGTCATACTCTTTGTTTTCAACATAACCTCCTCTCTTTCAATTTGGCCTTTGGGATTTGGTGCAAATTGGCTAAAGCTCATTAACACTCTAGTCACTTGAATTTGGTCTTGTGTAGAAGTGTTTATTACATATATTATATGCTTATATACATATAACACATTTATTTATATACATATGCATATGTATAAACATATGATTATGATATATTTTGCAATATTTTCCCCTAAATGTGATGTTTTATATATTCTGTCTGTCATCTACTATGCTTTTTTTGTGGTACTGGGAATTGAATCCAGGACTTAGCACATGCCAGACAAGTACTCTATTCCAGCTGTATCTGCAGACTAGAAATGTTATAACAAAGCCACAGACTTAAATCTTATCTGTTAGTGTCTGGCTTTTTCATAGCTGACCTTTTTGTGGGGAGGTACTGGGTCTTTTGAACTCAGATCCTTTGGCTTGTTAAGCAGGCATTCTACCACTTAAGCCACTTCTTACTGTCTTTTTCCTTTAGTTTCCAGAATGGGTCTCATGCTTTTTGCCCAGGCTTGCCTGTACCATCATTCTCCTATTTATGCCTTCTTTGTAGTGGGGATTACAGGTCTGTACCATTGCAATGGTCCCAACTCATCACTGACTTGCTAAGGCTAAGCTGAGGGTCACCTAAAAGCACAGATACTGCTGCAGAGGGAAAAAGGAACGAAAGCTCACCCTTCCATTGTGCTGATTGTATACCTGGTGCCACCCAGGGGGTTTTCTTGGATGTGTACCTGTTCATAGAGCTCTGATTTTGGAACTGCATGGCAAAGATCGTCAGTGAAAGAAGTATGTGAATAGTATTAATTGCTGGGGAGGGTGGGTAGAAGGACAGGCTGGTATCGACCATTCAGATCTTTGCTAGAAAAAATACCTTCTGCCAATAGCAGAGAAATTGATACATTCCTGATGCATTTTGATTAAAATTTCAGCAAGCAGAAGAAGCTAAAAGCTGCCCATCAGGGATAAGCTGGGCTGGGCGAAGGAGTGAAGGTCATAAATGAATGAAGCCGGCGCCATGATAAAGAGAGCATGTTGGCACAGAGGAAGGTGAAGAACGAACTCTCTGCATACAAGGGGCAGCTGCTGCTCAGTGCCAGCAGATTATGCAATGCCTTTTCCCAGCTGCTTCTGAACATGCCCAGAACATCAGCAGTGGAGATTTGGGTGTAAAATCCCCTTTTAAAAGTTGCTTTTGACCCATCAAACTACATGTATGGGGGCCTAAATTTAACAGTACACAAACAATTCATACTTCTTTGGTTTCCTTCCAGGTAATGGAGAGTCTGGATCTACATTGTTCCATGAAAGGCTATACTGAAGGACATATATCACCACAGGCATCCTCTCCTGAGCTCTGTCTGGGCCTGATGACACTCTAACAATTGCTTGTCTGTTCTAGCCCTGTACCACATTATGACTAAAGCTTTTTTGTTTGTTCGTTTTTGCATTGTTTTTGTGCTGGTCCTAGGGCTTGAACTCAGGGCCTGAGCACTGTCCCTGAGCTCTTTCTCAAGGCTAGTGCTCTACCACTTGACCCATAGCTCCACTTCTGGTTTTTGGTGGTTAATGGGAGATAAGAGTCTCACAGACTTTCTGTCTGAAATGTAATCTTCAGACCTCACCCCCCTGAGTAGCTAGGATTACAAGCCTGGAGCCATGGATATCTGGCTGTGGCTAAAGCTTATATCGCTGGATTCTGCATCTTTCTGGAGGGGAATGGTCTGGGTATTCACTATGGGGAGTGGCTGCCTTGTGTTTGTTGTGCTGTCTCCAGTCAGTAGGGCCCCAGGCCCACTTGGTGGGCTCTGGTAATACTATTCAATGACAGAGATAAGCAAACAGCTCAAGTATTGTACTTTCCTTATCATGCCATATGCCTTGGTCTCCCGTCACCCTCATAACCAAGTCCCTATAATAAAGACCTTCTATAAAAAAAATTCAAGAACTTCCCATTTTCTGCCCCAAATAACTGAAGAAAGTAACTGTTGAAGGTGTGGAAGAGTGCCTGCCTAGTAAGTATGAGATCCTGACTTTAAAACCAATACTGCAAAAAAGAATAGGAAAGAATTAATAAGGACTAGAATAAGACCAAGGACCAAGGGCTACCTAAAGAAGTCATTTCTACTGTTTGTAGACTTTTTCCTCTCCTTTGGAAAAAGAAATCTCACTTTGTATTTGGGCACATTGCTAGTTGTGTATACTTGTAAATAAACTTGTAAATCTTGATGCTTTTGGATAGAATGGCATTGTTAAAGGATGAAAATAGGCTGGTGCAATCCCCAAATGTTGAAGTGAATACATGACTTGTATAAGATGATAGTTAATACTCTCTATTATTTCCATAAATTGCATTGGATAGGAGGCATTCACAGGAGACCCAAGTCTCAAATATTTTTTGGTATCTAAAGTTAAAGCTATGAGGAATCTTTTTTTTTTTTGGTCCAGTACTGCTTGGGACTTGAACTCAGGGCCTGGGCACTGTCCCTGAGCATCTTTTTACTCAAGGCTACCACTTGAGCCACAGCACTACTTCAGGCTTTTTCTGTTTATCTGGTACTGAGAAATAGAATCCAGGGCTTCATGCATGCTAGGCAAGCATTCTACCACTAAGCCACATTCCCAGACCTGTTAGGAGGAATCTTATAGGAGGATTCTATAGCTTCTAAAAGACTTGCTTTGATTTCTTGATCTAGTACATTGCAAAAATCAGGTACATTCTATTTCTATGCTCTGATAACACTTTTCTTTTTTTCCTTCCCCTCCCTCATTCTCCCTTCTCTCCTTTCCCTCCCTCTTTCCCTCCTTCTCTCCTCTTTTCCTTCCTTCCTTCCTTTCTTCTTTCCTTCCTTCCTTCTTTCCTTCCTTCCTTCCTTCCTTCTTCCTTCCTTCTTCCCATCCTTTCTTTCTTGTGTGTGTGCTGGTCCTGGGGGTTGAACTCAGGTCCCCTTGCTTGGCATTTTTGCTCAAGGCTGTTTCTCTACCATTTGAGCCATACTTCTACTTCTGCCGTTTTGTTGGTTAATTGGAGATAAAAGTCTTGTGGATTTGTCTGCCTGGGCTGGTTTCGAACTGTGTTCCTCAGATCTCAGCTTTCTGAGTATCTAGAATTACTAGCACACAATAAAAAATTTAAAAAAACATAAACAACATAGAATTACTGGCACAATCCACTGATGCTTTGTTAGTTATTTCTTTAAGACAATACAGTCAGTTCAAGAAAAACTTTCTCCTCACCTGCTTTGTTTCCTGAATATCAATATTGCTGGTTCATTCCAACTTGGTACAAGCAAGGCAACATGAATGAACAAAATCCTGGATGGAAAGTTCAGAGCTGTGGGCTCAGTCTAACAGTGTAGGTCAGGGCAGATTTGCCTTTTAGAACTTGGTTTCCTTGTAGACTGAATCTATACTAGTGATTTTCAGTTTGCTTACAAGGTGACATTCATGCTTTGCATTATATTTCAAGAAGTCTAGCAAAAATAGTAATACTTTCCCAATGATGGTGTACAGGTATAGGAAAACTACATTTTTTGACATTTTGTGATATATATATATATATATATATATATGTGTGTGTGTGTGTGTGTGTGTGTGTGTGTGTGTGTTATGTGTGTATACATATATATACTATATACATAATACACTTATATGTACATATACACTTACGTATATATATGCACACATGCACACACATATATGGTGGTATTTGGGCTTGGACTCAGGGGCTGACCTTTGCTAGGCAAGTGCTTTAGCACCCGAGCTATATCCTTAGTCATTTCTGGCTTTAGTGTATTTTTCAGATAGGGCCTTGCTTTTGCTGAGGCCTGGCCTGCAATCATGAACCTTCTACTTTACCTCTTACATAGCTGAGATTACAGGCATGCACAACTATCTGGTTTTGAGTATAAGTTTTTGAATAGGGCAGAGTAGTATTAGTTATCTTCTGCTGTGTTAAAATCAGTTCTAAAGTAATGCATACTTTGAATACCAATAGTAGCTAGCATTTATTGAGTGTTTACAATGTGTTAAGCACTGGTTGAAATATTAGACCTATGAGAAATCTTATTAAATTTCCCAATGGAGACATGGCTTCAGCCTCATTCATTATCTTCAGTTGTTAATTTCTAACTTTACTGTATTGTGGTCAGTAATGGACTTGGCTTTAAAAAACATTCCTATCATATAAGTGACATACAGCACATCATATAAATGATATGGACAAATATAAACGTTACTTGAGGCCAGGTACCAGTGGCTCACACCTGTAATCCTAGCTACTTAGGAGGTTGAGATATGAGGATTGTATTTCAAAGTCACCTTGGGTAGGAAGGTCTGTGAGACTCTTATCTCCAATTAAGTGTAGAGTGCCAGCCTTGAGCATAAAAGCTCAGGGGCAGCATCCAGGCCCTGATCTTAAGCCCCAGGACTTGCACAGCAACAACAGTAAGAAGTTACTTGTGACAGGCACTGGGAGCTCATGCCTATGATCCTAGCTACTCAGAAGGCTCAGGTCTGAAGACAGCAGTTTGAAGCTATTATGGGAAAGAATGTCTGTGAGACTCCTATCTCTGTGAAACTCCTATCTCTAATTAAGCGCCAAAAAGCTGAAAGTGGAGCTGTGGCTCAAGTGGTAAAGCAGTAGCCTTGAGGGGGAAAATAAGCTCAAGAACAGTCCTAGGCCCTTGATTCAAGCCTCAGGACTGGCAACAACAATAACAAAAAAGTTACTTGTTCTTAGCTGGGCACTGGTAGCTCATTGAAAAGGCTGAGCTCTAAGGATAGAAGTTCAAACCGAAGAGATTCTTATTTCCAATTAACTAGCAAAAGGCTAGAAGTGGAGGTATGACTCAAACAGTTGAGCTCCAGCCTTGTATGAAAAAGCGGAGATTGAGAGGCCCTGAGTTTATGTTCTAAAACTTGCACACAAAAGATCCTTGTTCTTAGTCAGGCACCGTGCTGCTTGCCAGTCATCCCAGCTACATGGAAGGCTGAGTTGGCACGATGGTGCTCCCAGGCCAGTCTGGGCAAAAAAGTTCACAAGATATATACACTAGAATGCAGGAATAGAAAGAAGTGTGATAAAAATGTGAGCTCTCTCTCTAGATATCTATATTTATATTTATATAGATCGATAGATATAAATGGAATTTTATTCAGCCATAAGGAAGAATGAAATTATGTCAGTTGGAGGGAAATGGATGGATCTGGAAAAAAACTCATTTGACTCAGAAAGACAAAGGGCACATGTTTTCTCTCATACATGGGTTTTATGTGGTATTTTATTTGGCTCTCTGGAAAAATGCAAAAGAAGCTAATGCTGAAACATGCCTTCCCCTGATTTGGCTTGTTATTTATGGTTTTCTCACCCATTGCTAGCTGAGATATCAAGCCACAGCACTAACTCCACTCACCATTTGAATTTTCTGTGACTCACTAAAGAGGCCTCTTCCCTGGTTCACAGGACATTGTAAATTCACCTGCATGCTTGCGCTCTGGGAGGAACAATTCTGGAGTCAGATTACATGTACCTGATTCTAGAGTAAGGTTGAATCATATAGCTAAATATATGACTTTCAAGGCTTAGATTCTGATCTTTAAAACAGAAATAATGAAAATATGTTACTGTGTGTATTAGGTTGGTATTTGGTGTTCCAGTGTATAGACAGTCTCCATCTTAGAATAGCTTTGCTAATACTTTCACCTTTATAATGGTGCAAAATACGTATGTGTTCAGCAGAAGTATACTTTGAAGTTTGTGAGTCTGATCTTTCCCCTTGCTGTAGCTATATATGCTTTCCCAACACTAGCCAGTGGTCAGTCCACAATTATGAGAAGAGTCATCATAGAACAAACAAATTATTTAAGCTGTTAAAAGCCACAAAAGCTTTGGCTCATGCCTATAATTCTAGTTAATCAGGAGGCTGAGACTTTAGGATCATGGTTCATAGTTAGCACAAGGAGGAAAGCCCAGAAGACTCTTAACTTCAATTAACCGCCTCAAAGCAGAAGTGAAGCTGTGGCTTAATTGGTAGTGCACTAGTCTTGAGCACAAAAATTCAGGGACAATACCTAAGCTCTGAGTTCAGTACCAGCACCAAAAAAAGAAAAAAAAAAAAGAAGGGAAAAAACTTTGGCAGGTCATATTTCTAGCTCTTCATTAAGTATTTTTATACCCGCTTTTAATGCACAGGTATGCTTTTCTGGGCAAATTATACAGGGTGTAAGAAGAAAATGTGAAACAATTAGAAAAGCAGTATTTCCTTATTACAGTTGGTGATTTGTTGGTATGTGCATACATCTAATGCTCTATGCTAACTTTGAATTTGCAATCCAAGTTCAATAAACTGAAAAATAATTAAGAAAACACAATTGTCAATTAACTCTATAAGTAATCTGGATGTACACACCAGGTCACTAGCATGTCCCCAGCATGAGGGGTACAAGAGGTGTGGCTGTAATCAATCCTAGAAGTGCAGTGTGTATGTATCGGAGGCTTTGGTAATGAGAAAGAGCTAATCCAGGGCGATTCTGTGATTTTACATGCATAGTATCTCCAAAGCTAGAACTGTAGTTGACAGTTACAGAACTAACTTTCTATGCAATCTTCATATTGGGAAGACATTTTTGTTTTTTCCTATTTTGATCTAGTACTGAAAGTTTCTGATTTGGAAATGCACATCTGTTTGCAGTCTTTTATGGCTTTGTTTTGATAATAAAACAGAAACCTTAGCTTTGACTAAAGAAGAGGAGAAATCTTGGTAAGCCCTTAATGAGTCTTGGAACCCTATTTGCAAATGTTTTCTTGAGTAGTTAATCATCATTTTTGAAAAATCCTAACCTTTCTAAGTCTATCTTCCTGTAGTTCTTAAGTTCTGTGAGAGATGTCTGGTTTATGATGGTTTTTCCCTAGTATTTGTTGGAGTGACATTGAAAGTTCTGTGTAGAATATAGAAGATATTGAATTAATAGTTGTTGACTAATTTAGTGTGTTTTCTTTGGGAAGAAAGAGAAAAATCTCAAGAGATTTAGGGAAAATTTGCTCCAGCTGGCGTTTACCCAGTGTAAGATTCTATCAACAGGCCATGGGGGAGTAAAGTGATATGCACTCAGTTGGCACAGGTTTTGGTGAACTACTCTACCTCCAGCGCTCTGTTCTGTGCAGCCCTGAAACACCTTCCTACCTTCTCCTCTGTGCATTCCTGATGGCTACTTCCACAGTAGCATGGCAGAGGTAAGTAGTTGAGACGGAGGTTATGTAGCCTACTGCAAAGCTAAAATAATTTCCCACCTGGCCCTTCACAGGAAAAGCTTGTTGATTCTTACTCTACAGACTCAGATTTTCAGGACACGTTGGGAGACTTAGAAGAAAGTGCTCTATCCCAAACACCTGAAGATCCTTTTGCTTTTGTGTGTGTGTGTGTGTGTGTGTGTGTGTGTGTGTGTGTGTGTGTGTGTATGTTTTTTTTGCTGTTTTTTTTTGGCTGGTGATACTTTTTTTTGTTCTTTTTGGGGGGGCAGGGTAAGGTCGGTTGTGGGGTCTGAACTCTGGGTTTGGGCGCTGTCCCTCAGCTCTTCAGCTCAAGGCTAGCGCTCTACCACTTGGCCACAGAGCCATGTCTGGCTTTTTATGCTCATATGGTGCTGAGGAATCGAACCCAGGGCCTCATGCATGCAAGGCAAGAACTCTACCACTGAGTCACCTTCCTAGCCCTGTTCTTAACAGTATTTGACATACAGGTAGGCCTGGAAGAATAAGGGATACTTTAAACTTCACCACCAAACAACTTCTGTGCCATGAAGATGATTTGAAGGGGTTGCTAATGCCATCTGCCATTGTGCTTATTCTACATCAGAACTTTGGCATTGTATGCATGGCTGCTGTCGCTGATGAGGCAGCCTTCCATCCCTTCTCTACTGATGTCCCTCAAGGTCTCTCTCAGTTCATTCTGGATGCTGTATGAAGGATGGACTTAGAAGAAATGAAAGTGAAGATCGAGAGCCGTTGAACCCTTCTGTCATCATCTCCCCATTCTTGCCATTCCTCAGTTTCTGGAATTTTGTTATCCTGTATCTGTCGCCCACACCTGTAACCCCACTCTGGGACTACCTGTCAGAATTTAATCTCTCTTACATTCAGCCCTTGGTATCTCTGATGCACAGAATAGCTGGCACAGGGTAGGCACAAGGTAATGATAGTTGTGCAATGGCATTGTCTATCAACCATTCTATAAAAAAGCAATCCTTTTGATACATTCATTTTTGAAAATTCTATAGCTTTTAAGAACACAGGTGGGGCATAAAATATTTACATATACCTCTTTAAATGAAAGGGCAGGTTGTAGTGCAGGCTCAGTGGACACAAAAGTGTATTCCCTTTTCTTCATCATTAGCTTCTACAGCACATTGCAGCTGCCTCCTGCCTCCTCCCTTGTCCCTTTGTCCTAGTGCAGAAAGCCCATCTGGTGACCAAATAGATGGTATTCTGTGACCTAAAGGAGAGGAGCCCCAACTTGCTCGGGTTAAATTTTCTATACAAGTATCAAAGTTCTCATGACGTCTCCTGTCTCTGTCTTTTACAATGCTTGGTAGAATAGAATTTGTAGTACAGTCGTCCCCCTTATCCATGGGAAAATAGGATTTTTTGGACAGTATAAGGATTAAATTCAGGGCCTTGTGCTTACTAGGTAAGTGCTCTACCACTTGAGCTATGTTCCTAACACTTTTGCCTTTTAGTTTGTTTCCAGATAGTCTTGTACTTTGTTAGTGCTAGCCTCGATCCTTGATTCTACTACCTCTGCTTCCCAAGAAGCTGGGACCATAAGTGTGCCCCATCATGCCAGGGTTATTTGAGGGATAAGATCTCAGTAAGTTTTGACCCAGGCTGGATCTGAACCAATATCCTCCTGTTTCTTCCTCCTTAATAGCTGGGATTATAGACATTTACCACCAATCGCAGTTATGAATATTATTTAAGACATGAAGTAAATGCCTAAATCCATGTAGTATTCAACTGTAAATATACTGTGTTTTCTACACTTATTTACTGATGATAAATCTTAATTTATAGGTACCTTAAAAGATTAGAAATATAAAGCTAATAATAAAATAGAACAATTATAAAATACACATGTCATCTCTACTTCTCTCAAATATAGGCTTTTCCATTTAATATTTTCAGACCACGTTTACCTGCAAGTAACTGAATTTGTGGAATGAAACCATGAATTAGGGTGCATTATAAAACATACATTTATCTGGCTGCTGATGGCTCACGTCTGTAATTCTAGCGACTCAGAAGGATGAGAACTGAAGATCTTAGTTCAAAGCTGCCTAGTCAGGAACGTCTACAAGGCTCTTATATACAATTAACCATCAAAAAGCCAGAAGTGGAGCTGTCGTTCAGGTGATTAAGTGTTAGCCTTGAGCTTTTAAAAAGTTCAGAGAAAGCACCCAGACCCTGAATTCAAGCCCCAATATTGGCACAAATACACACACACACATACCTGTATATGTGTTTGTGTATTATTTTTACATTTCTCCTTTCCTTTCCCCACACCTACGTAAAACTTGGACACAAATTAATGTCTGTGCTCAGTGATTCTACCATCCCTGGCTGGTGTCACTGCCCTTTCCTTGACAGTGCTTTCCTCATGATATGGTGTCCCACACATTTATAATCACAGCACTAGGGAAGCTGAGGCACACGGATTGGGAGTTCAAGGATGGGCTGTGGTAGGTACATGTGACACCCTATCTTAAACAAAACACAACATGAAACAAAAATCCTTTCCAATAAAATGTTTTAATGGGAAAAAAAATCTTCCCTCACGGAACAGCTTTTTAAACTTTTGTAGAACAGAGTTTTCTGGAAAGCCACACTCATTTGGCTTATCAAACAGGCTCAAGCAGCTTTTCCTTCAGGACACCACATCTGATGGTCCATCTCTTGCAGCCCATCCCCCTTGACTCCGTGCATATCTTAAGAACAGACTTTGTTTTCTTTTAATGTTGCTTGAACTTTATTCAAACCATCTGGGAAAATCAATGACTCATTTAGTACAGTGGAGAGCCTGTTTGTATTGTAATTAACCAAACTTATTTAAAATGTTGGATGCATTAAACGTTTCATGTATATATGTCATGTTTTTTAGAGTCTGAACTCAGGCTCATGGTCTCGCTGCTTGAGAATATTTTGTCATGTCTTGATGGGTCATATTGGTCAGAATAAGAGGGAATGGCAGATGGTAGTTAAGCAAAGGTTTGGTTCTAGAAGTGTAGGAGAAAAAATAACCACATAAATAAACACAAGTAGGTTGTGAGTTTTAATCCATGATAATTAATACATAGCTTTAAAGTTAATAAGTGAAAAACTTCAGTTTCAAGAATAAAACATTTTAGCTAAAACTTGACTTAAAAATACTTTTGGAAAGAAAGTTAATATTCTGTATTTTATTTATTTATTTTGTGCTGATACTCATGACCTGGGCACAATTTCTCAACATTTTCACTCAAGGCTGGTCCTTTACCACTTGAACTATAGCTCCACTTCTGTTTTTTTGCTGATTAATTGGAAATAAGAGTCTCATGGATTTTCCTGTTTGGGATATCTTTGAACCACAAGCCTCAGATCTCAGCCTCCTGAGTAGCTAGGACTACATGAGTAAGCCACCAGTATCCGGCTACTCCTCTGTCTTAAAGCCAACACTGCTTATTGTATTTACACAGCATTTATATGGCATACGCACAAGTATCAACTCACAAAACTGTTGAGTTAGCAGAGGCAGATGCTGCCTCCCACAAATTTCCCAATTACTTTTGATCCCTAATTGTATGTTAAGGGATAAAAGCAGGCAGCAGGCCTACCAGGTCGATAGAGATGAGTCTTCATGGGTACAATATCTTCTAGTATGCATCTGGTCATGTGTGCTCTTTGGTGCAGTTCAAATTTTTATCTTGCAGGAGGCTTCTTTGAGAGTTACCAAACATTCTTGCCTTTCAAAGAGATGATACATAAGCAAATCTGCAAAAGACAGCCCCACACATGCTGACTGAAGTTCATCTTTCCCCACCATTGTCCATGGAGCATCATCTGCTGGTAGCCCTTACAGTCTGGTTTTGGACACACTGATTCCAGATGTTTTATATGATATAGCTTATACCAAAATATATTGGGGGCTCATGCCGTTAAGTCTAGCAACTCAAGAGGCTGAGATCTGAGGATAAAGTTCAAAGCCAGCCAGGGCAAGAAAAGTCTGTGAGACTCTTATCTTCAATTAATTATCAAAAAGTCAGAAATGGAGCTGTGATCAAGTGATAGAGCATTAGCCTTAAGTGAAAAAGATAAGGGCTAGCATCTAGGCATTGAGTTCAAGCCCCAGTGGTAGAGCACATACATTAAAAAATCAAATTATCTTTAAGTAGTTGTACAAAGGAGTTGCAATTCAAAATATCAATTTATGAGTATGATGCATCTTGATCGTTCTTACCCCTACCATTGTCCCCCCCATTTCTCTCAGCTCTCATACCCCCCGCAAATATTTTAATTCAAAAATATTTTTATTATTTATAAATGTATATAGTGGTCTTGAGGATGGCTGGTTTCCCTACCTGGGATGACTTCAACTGCAATCTTTAGCTCTCAGCCTCCTGAGTAGCTAGGATTACAGCTGTGAGGCATCAGCACCTGGCTTTCTTTCATATTTTAAAAAATAGATAAAACATTCTGACTACTGGAAAGAAAATTTAGCTTATCTCAATCACATAGATGTCCAGTAGTTTTGGTGGACACTTATTTTATTTTATAGGACCTATGGCTTCTGAAAAAAATCAAGACATGTGGTTTGACCATCAGGAGTCTATTTATAGGTATAGATAGTTAGCAAACCAGAAAATCCAGGCCATATGCATGCTATTATCTATCTATCAATCTATAATGAATGATATATATGAATAATGTATGGCTCTGCAGGCTGGCCTGTGTCTTTCAACTGGCTAATATACATCAACAGTCTTTCAGAAGCAAGCTAATTGAGAGAGTCATTATGTTGCTTTTGCTGTTCTTCCCAATTGCTTGTTTAATTGATGTCAACTGTCTTCATTAGGTCAATTAATGTGACAGAATGATAGATTATTCTTACATTAGGGCTTCCCTGAAAGAAACATGAATTTTCTGAAAAATCATTTAAATTTGCTGAGCCTCACAAGAACTATTACATGGACATATTTAAGCTATTAGTTCGACAATTGCAATTAGAGGAATATTGAACTAATTTGTTGATTACTAATAGACAAAATAATATCATGATAACTTTCAAACATATCTTAAAATTATATGTGTATGTTAATGGAAAATAAATATGCTTATATGTGTTCTGACTCATTTAAATGGGAATGCTTATTTATAAAAGACAGGTGGTTCCTGCACATGAACTAAAGAACATTAAAAGGCTAAAAGTAATTACTAAAGTAATGGAAGGTAGAAAGTGAACATTCATATGATGTGCTCAGGGCAAATAGTTGAGGATGAGAACCAGGAGCAGCTTTGGTGGATGACTTCCCTTAGCATAGGGCCTCTGCAGTAATTGGAAGCCAATAATTAGTCACGGCCATGAATGCACCAGGTGTAACCCTTGCTGTGGCAATCAGGAAGACTCAACTAGTGGAGAATCAGAACTTAACAGGAAGCCAAGGCTGTATTCTGAATGCACAAAATACACTTTCACTCAGATGCAATTGGTCCTTTGTATCCTTGAGTCTTGCATCCCCAGATTTAACCAATCACAGATAGAATATACATTTAAAAACTTGTAGCTAGTGCTGGCCTTATGTCTGTAATCCTAATTTTCCAGGAGACTGAGATCCAGAGGGTTGAAGTTAGAAGCTGGCCTGCACTGAAACATTTTGTGAGATTTTTGTCTCTAAAATAGCCAGCGAAAAGCTGAGCTAGAGGCATGGCTCAAGTGCTAGAGCATCAGCTTCTGAGATGAGGAAAAAATGTGTCTGTACTAAATTTGTATAGATTTTTCTCTTGTCATTATTCTATAAATATCTATTTGCTTGTACCACTATAAATAATGTATTTTACTTGTACCACTATAAACAAAGAGGATTTATAATATATTGAAGGATGTTATATGCAAATTTTATCTTTAGACACTTAATTAACTATAGTTGTATTAGCATCAATTGGTTGTCCAAAGGGGACATTATTTTCACATGTCCTTTCATGTGTACAGTATGTCTTGATCAGAGTCATTCCTTCCATCATTTTCCCTCTCCCTTCTCCCTCTCCTCCAGACAGTCTCAGGGAGTTTCCTAGTTCTCTTTTCATCTATGTACATAGATTACATTCTCCCTTCTTTCCCCTGTACATTTAGAGTCTACCTTCCCTAAGGAGCTTACATGTGAACAATGTAGAATCTGTGAGGGTTGTGGTGAGAGGTGGTTTGGGATTCAATCTCCTACTTATAGGAAAGGATGGCTATACTATTTTTATTCTCTTTATATTGTACATTGAGAAATTTGTAACATAATAGACTACATACGTGTATGTGTGTTTACACCAATTTTATACACCAATAGATGCATAAGGGAAAAGCCTAAAGTTTGCACAGTTGTATAGACATTTGCTCTCAGTAATAGAATAGAACAGAGTTTTGCTTTATTTTGATTGAATTATTATTTTTTCATCATGAATATGCTTTTCTCTCTCTGTGTATGTGTGTGTGTGTGTATGTGCATGCATGCACATGCACACATATGGCATGCATGCTAGTACTGGTGCTTGAACTCAGGGCCAAGGAACTGTCCCTCAGCTTTTTCACTTAAGGCTGGCACTCTACCATTTCAGCCACAGCTGCACTTCTGTCATTTTGGTAGTTAATTGGCGATAAGAGTGTTATGGACTTTCCTGCCTTAGCTGGTTTTTAACTGTGATCTTCGGATCTCAGCCTCCTGAGAAGCTAGGATTATAGATATGAACCACAACAACCTGGCCATGCTTCACTTTAGAAATCAGGAGAATAAAAGTAAGAAAGCTAGAGTTTAAGTAAGCAAAGAAGTTCTAAATCTGGGAGCTTCTAAGTTTTACTACAGAATTTACTCATCCTGTAAACTTTGTAAAAACTATTTTTGTTTTAAATTGAAACTAATTGCAAATACTTAGGGGTAGAGGGTAGTATCTCAGGGAATATATAGTTGTAATGATCAGGTCAGGAACTTTAACATTTCCTAGGGTACCTCATGTAGCTGAAGAATTTCTGGTGTTTACTTTTCCTTTTTCACACACACGCACACATATACATACATACATATGTGTGTTGTAAACACATGTATATATAGCTATGCATACATATATGTATTCATTAAAATTTTGTGAAAAGTTGATCTAACTATAAAAATCCTCTTACTCTATATAATCTTCCTATGTTAATATACAGAGTTCAATATCTTCATATTGAATTATTATTATGCAATTTAGTTTACACATTTATTATTGAATGGTAATTTGGTTGTTTGATTTATTGTAACTTTCAACAAACCTCAGATGATTAGCAGTGCATCTATTCACTATTGTATATTATTTCCTGAGGACAAAGTCCTGGAGAGGAAATTGGTTGATCAACGAGCATGCCAACTTTTAAGAATTTTAATGTACTATGTCAAATTTCATTTCCTAGTCCACCAAAAATTGTACTGTAAGTTTAAAAACCTCATTACTCCATTTTTGCATTGGTTTTTTTTAAGCTAACTTCCTGTTTTATGCTTAGGTTGACTTTGGCTGTGAGCTTCTTTCTACTTTTCTGTGTCTCTGGGGATGACAGTTGTGCATCACGATGCATAGCTATTGTACTTTCTTTGTAGCTGGCATAACAGGCATGTGCCACTGTACCCAGCCATTGATTGAGATGGAGTCTCAGGAACTTCTTTATGCCCGCGTTGGTCTTGAACCAAGATCACCTGATCTCTGCTTCCCACATAGCTAGGAGTATAGGGCTGAGCCACCACACCAGTCTATTTCCCCCAAATTCTAATGATCACTGCGGTAACAATGAATATTCACTTCAGTTTTTACCAGTGTGACAAGGAAAATAAAAATAAAAATGCCATTTATTGTTTTAATTTGCATTTCCCCAGTGAAATGATAAATCATACCTATTTTTTATTTTCCTTTAATTCTGGTGACAAGTGCTTTTTATGTATTGAAATTGAACTGTATCATAGATGTGAAAACTTCTATTTGCTATCTATACATACTTTAGGAAGATATAAGTTTCCTGATTATGCAAAGATTTGGAGTTTGGGGTATTAAAACATCAGTTTTTCTGACCTATGTCAGATTTTTCCACTTATGAAATCACCTCCTCATTGAGAACATAAAAGCACTTGCTTATGATAATTTTACATCAAAATATTCAATAAATCTGAAGTTTACTTTGATGTAGAACTAATCAGGCCAGTCCCATTTTGTTGTCTGTCCAAATTAAGCCATTTTTTCTGATGCTAGTATTTTTAGTAGGTTTAGAAAATCCAAGATGTTGTACATTTAAGATGAATTCTCTCCTTTTCTAGCTTATGAACCACATGTATTTTCTCCAGTGGCAGTGCTGAATTCTAGAATTGTCCATTGTGTGTTTGTCAGCCTTGTTGCCAATGTCGACTTTCTTGGACAATTTTCTTCTCTTTCCAAAATCTCAGTGTTGGCTTTGGGAAGGTCCATATGCCATGCAAAATTAAATGGAGAAGTCCTTGGCTCTTGTGAAAAAGCAGCAGAAAACCTTTCTTCGGAGAACATTAGAAATGAAGTAACCAAGGCCAGGCACTTGTGACTCATGCTTATAATCCTAGCTACTCAGAGATTCAGGTATGAGGATCACAGTTCAAAGCTTGTCCAGGCAGGAAAGTCTGTGAGACTTTGATCTCCAGTGAATTTCCCCCGTCTCCCAACCAACCAACAAGCTAACAAAAAAGCCAGAAATGGCACTGTGGTTCAAGTGGCAGAGTGTATGCTTTGAATAAAAAAATCTAAGGGACAGTGTCCAGGCCTTGAGTTCAAGCCTCAGTAGTAGTACAAAAAAAAAGTAAAAAAGAAAACAGAAAAGAAAAGGATAAAAGGAAGCAATCGAGTAACTGGGTTGAACACATGCTGCCAGCCTTCTTAGAAGGAGAGGAGCCAACACAAGGAGAGAGTAACAGAGCTGTGCCAAGTTGCTGTGCACACCTCATTAAGCAGCAAGGTGGGATGATCTCAGCTTGCTGAACATCCCATGTCCAGCAGCAGGATGTCAGAAATATCAATCACTCTCAGAGGAAGATCTTAAGAGCCCCTGGCTGATGGAAAGCCATGGTAGCCCTTGTCTGGAAATTCTCCTTATATCTCGCTGACTTTTCCTTCATGGAACTTTGTTGAGTCCCCTCCAAAAACTGGTCCTCCTTCTTGCTTGTTCTTTTCAGTACTGTAAATTGTATGATGCCTGATATTGCTATTGAAACCTCTCTTCAGAGTTACGTCTCTTTTATTTGGAGAAAGTGATCTCATGATTGAAACTTATTATATAAAAAAAATAACACTAGAGGCAAAAACAGCATGTGGCATCAGATTTTCCATAGGCCCAGAAAAAAAAAAACACCTTTTCTTTCTGAATCAGAGCATAATTAAAAACATAGATTGTGCCATGTTACGGGCCAATGTGGATAGGAGGATTACATTGTGAGGCTGGCCCAGGCAAAGAACATTATATCCTATCAGAAAAATAACCTAAAGCAAAATGGGTTGAGGAAAAGGCTCAAGTGTCTGGTTAGCAAGTGCAAACCCATGTATCAACACAAAGAAGAATAGCCCAAAAGACCCCCAAACACCAAAGAACAACACCCCCCATCAACCAAACAAAAAACTCCCAGAAGCAAAAATAAAACAACAGCAAAACCCAAAAGCGGATACAACAGAAACAGAAAGTGAAAAATAATGAATGTGCCACACGTTTTCTTATCTATGTTGAAAATAGTATCTCATTGACACATTAAATTCTATTCTACATACCATGTGAAAGAGAATGCATATTTACCTCAACTTGCTATTCACTGCTTGGATACACATAATGAGAAAGGACTGAGACAAGCATGTGAATTTCTGCTAGGAGCTTTCTTTCCCCATTCTATCAGTGATTCTTCTGTTGAAAACTATTTTTAATTTTTCAGTAGTTTGATTGTCTTATCACAGGAGAACATAGCTTATGTGGTATTTATTTGAACTTGTCAGATATTTCTTTGTGACAGAGAATGTGATATTTATGTTTCTGAACATATTCTGTATTTCCTGGATCAGACTATAGGTACTTGTTAGTGCATGGCTATATATACATTAGATCAAGCTTGCTAATTTGCTCGCTCAAGTATTCTGTATCTTTTCTGACCTTTGTGCTGCTTGATCTATTGAACAATGTGAAAATTGCTCACCATCACTATATGCCTACCGAATTCTTCCCATTTTACCAGCCAGGCCTTATGTAATATAGCTACAAACAAATTTATGATTTTTACATTTTTCTCAGTAAATTGTTTAGCTACAAGCTCCATTATTTTCTATTTACCTTTGTTTATGGTGTGATATTTGCCTGATAAATATCTATTTTGTGGTCATCTCAGGCTATCCATTTCTGTGTGACTTGTAGAATGCATTCTGTAGCCAACATAGGTGTGTGTGTGTGTGTGTGTGTGTGTGTGTGTGTGTGTGCCAGTCCTTGGGCTGGCCTTGCTCTCAATCCTCAGATCTCAGCCTCCTGAGTACCTAGGATTACAGATGTGATCTATTGGTGCCTAAAAATGCTAGGAATATTAATATACACAGACAGATGTCATTTTTATATAGGATTTAATTAGGTATGCTGCTGGGGATGGATTTATATTTTGCTCACTTATTTTGTGTTATTTTATATTGTGTTACTTTGTCTCTCTTTCATTTCTTTCTGATAGACTGAACTGATAAAATGCCGATGTTCCTTTTTCCTTCTCTGCTGGTAGGAAATTCCACTTTTCTTTTTCTAGCAGTTACTTTTAGCATTTCAACATACCCATAAAACAATAGGATTTTCATGCTACACTTTCATGCCACATTCCTTCCCCCCTGTTAGAGGTTACATGAACTCTATCTGTTGGAACAGTTCTGTGCCTGCCACATCTTGTCATTTGTTTAGCATTTTGATGGTGTCAGCTGTCTCTTGCTGCATGTATCTGTTAATACATCTCTACCTCAGTCCATCACTCTATCTGTCCATCCATTTCCCTTTCATGTTGCCCTTCTTGCCTCCTTTGCCAGGGCTCCAGCTCTGCTCTCTTTATTTCTTTTCTGTATGTGTGTGTGTGTGTGTGATTAATTGGAGGTAAGAGACTCACAAACTTTCTTGCCCTGGCTGGCTTTGAATCTCCTTCAGATCTCAACCTTTGGAGTAGCTAGGGTTACAGGTGTGAGCTACCAGAATCCAGATACGTGGTTATTTTGGAGATATTTTGTATTCTTGTTTGAGCCATCTTGTATCTTGATTCTTCTATTAATGCTTTCTGCTTAGCTGGGATGACAGGTGTATGCCATCATGTTCAGGTTTTATTGGTTGAGATGAAATCTCAGTAATCTTTTGCCAGGGTTAACTTCAAATCATGATCCTGTTTCTGGGAAGATTTTACCTGTGTTGAATAAGAAGGAATACCGATTTGAGTCACCATGCCTGGCTAAAGAGGGTTGATATTTCTTTCTTTTTTTTTTCTGGTTGGTCCTGGGGCTTGAACTCTGGTCTTGGGTGCTGTCCCTGTGCTCTTCAGTTCAAGCACATGCTCTACCACTTGAGTCACAGTGCTACTTCCGGCTTTCTAGTGGTTTTTATTGTAGATAAGAGTCTCACAGACTTTCCTGCCCAGGCTGGCTTTGAACCACTATCCTCAGATCTCAGCCTCCTGAGTAGCTAGGATTACAGGTGTGAGCTACCAATGCCCAGCCTTGATATTTCTTGCACAAGATCATACTATGTGTTTAGGCAAGACATGTTCCTCTAGCAGGATTCTTGAAACAGCCCTGATGTGTTCACGTATTGTATCTTAAGGCGAAAGCACAGAGAATCATTACAACAACCCAATATTTTAATGCAAACTATTAATATCAATCAGGAGAAATCAAAACAGTAATTGGTATTACCAGAGTTGTGCTCTCTGTAAGACAAAGTCTAATTGGCAGTGTTTTGCTAATATTTGTAGTGTGGTTGATTTTAAATTAAGTAAGGTTGCATTGACATGACTGAGCATGAAATCAGGAATATACCCAGTTGTCTTCAACTTATGGCTTCTCTGCATTGTGTGGGTATTTTTTTCCATATATATTTTTATTATAAAAATACTGTACAGAGGGGTTATAGTTACATGAGTAGGGTAATGAGTACATTTCCTATCAAACATTGTTACCTCCTCCTTTGTTTTTCCTCTACCAGCCCTTCCCTCTCCAATTGTAAAGTTCATTTTCAACATAGTGTCTTGATGTACAGTACATCTCATTGTTACAATGGATCAACCTGTATCCTTATTTAAGCATTTTGTTATATACCTTCCCCCTCCCAAGTTATAAAATGTATATACAAGATGCAGGATACTGGAATCAGATACAGTGAAAACAGGTGTTATACTGTGAGGGAAGAACATACTAAAGAAACAAGAGAATCACATAATGCATTATAAGTATGTTAAAAACAATAGCAAGAAAGAAAAAAAAAACACTTGTGTCCCTGTCTTGGGGTTCCTTTCTCTTAACATCATTTTATATGGTCATATGTACATACCTTTTGACCTTTATTGCTTGTCCTAGACATGAACTAGTTCTTGCAAATAAGGGAAACCATGGGACCTATGTTTCTTTGGGCCTGGCTTACTTCACTTAGTATAATTTTTTCCAAGTCTTTCCATTTCGTAACAAATGGGGCGATGTCCTTCTTTCTGAGGGATACATAGAATTCCATTATATATATATATATATGTATGTATGTATGTTATATACATACATATATGCCACATTTTCTTGATCCAGTCATCTACTGAGGGGCATCTGTGTTAGTTCCATATATTAGCTATGGTGAATAATGCTGCGATAAACATGGTTGTGCTGGTAGCTTTGGTATGACTTTGTTTGTGATCATTTGGGTAAATGCCAAAAAGAGGGATTACTGGGTCATAGGGAGGCTCTATGTGGAGTCTTTTGAGGAACCTCCATACTGCTTTCCAAAGTGGTTGAACAAGTTTATACTTTTTGGTGTGGGTATTATTTAAAATAGCCCATCAGTACTTTCATTTCAGTCATGTGTGAGCACTCTGAAGCTGGAGGATCAAAGATCAAATGCTAATAATCCAAAAAGAGTATCTAGCAAATTAATAGTGGCTACAAACAGGAGACTATTAGGCTTGTTTACTAAACATGCTCTAAACAGTTGATGGCTTCAGGGGAGGGTAGATCCCAGGGTGGTGGCAAAGTCTGTTTAATAGGTCATTTTATCCGGAGCCTATAAAGATGGTAGCACCTACTCTGGGGATGTTATTTTGGGAAGGATATCTAACTTTTATTTAAAAAGTGTAAGTCATTTCCAAAAGTATTACAGGGACTACTTGTTTCCCTTGTCCTCCTCCTCCTCTAACTCCTCTTATTCCTTCTTCTGTTAGCACTGTGGCTTGAATTCAGGGCTTCAGGCATGCTAGGCTGATATTCCACCTCTTGAGCTATAAGGGCTAATTTGTTTTCCATCTTTCTAATGACAACTTAAGTCACTGCAACTTAGTCTTTGCTACTTCCAGCTGCTGTTTGTTTGTCTTTCATAGATTGTTCTGGCAACCACATACATGGCGTATCTATGGTCACCTGCAGTCCTGTGACTTGTTCTTTGGGTTAATGGCCACTTTAATCATTCTATTATTTTCATTGTTAGGATGGAATGATACATTTCCATTTTTTCTTTTCATCTGAGAATGTCGTAATGTTTTCCCAAACATTGAGTTAATGTGGTTTGTAGTAGTTGGAGTTATGTAGCAAAGTGGCTGACTGAGATCACAGCATTTATTCTTAGTTGTAAATTTTTAGCTAAAACTTGGAGAAAAATACATGCAAAAATGTTTTTGTTTTCCTTTAAAAAGTTAAACTTTTTAGCCTAAAAGGAGGGGTAACTAGTAGACATACATTTTACATGCATTTTGTTTTGAATTTTCTAGTAATTCTCTTCCACAACTTTTTTTTGGTACTGGTACTGGGGCTTGAATTCAGGGTCTGGGCACTGTCTTTTAGGGTTATTTTTCCCGTATGTCTGGCACTTTACCACTTAAGGAACAGTTCCATTTCCATCTTTTTGGTGGTTAATTGAAGTTAAAATATCACAAACATTTTTGCTCAAGCTGGCTTTGAACCCCAGATCTTAACCTCTTGAGCCACCAGTGCCCAGCTCCTCCTTTGTCCTTTTTATAGATCTCACAGGGACCACCACTTGTGTGGGTGATTATTTTCCCCTTATGTTGCAATCAAATCAGTGATCCAGATTGAGTTATGCCAAAAATAGAATTATGGAATATGCTTTCAAGCAAAGGCAAACCAGTTCTCTAGTAGCAATAGTGAGATTAATTTTTAGTGTTGACTGATGAAAAATATTTTCAGTTGTTCTTTATACCATATATCATTGAATTCATATATAAAAAGATGTCAAAAGATTTTTGTGTATATGCCAGTATTGGGACTTGAACTCAGGACCAGGATGATCTCCCTTAAGTTTTTCAGTTAAGACTGGTGCTCCAACCACTTGAGCCACATCTCTACTCCTGGCTTTTTGCTGGTACATTGAAGTTAAGAATTTTATGGATTTTTCTGCTTGGGTTAGCTTGAAAACAGGATCCTCAGAGCTCAGCTTCCAGAGTAGCTAGGATTATAGGTGTGAGCCACCAGCTCCTGGCAAATACCAGAATCTTAGTCAACAGTTTTTCAAATCACAATCCTCAAAATGTACACCTAGAAAAATTTACAAGTTATTTACTCATTCAAGTCAGTAATCTAGCAAAAACATTAACAAAGACTTTTCTCAAATACACACGTGTACATGTCATGTAACCTGCCAGATTGAGATTTTTTTCATCCCATATGTACAAAATCCTTTGAAAGAATGTTACTAATATAATCCTCCTTTGAGAAACTAAATTCACTAATGATGATTGTGGGTGGGTATATATGAATTTATTAGCATATTCATTATGTAAATTTATTGCATTTTTATACTACTTAGGCAAAAGGCCCTAAAACTCATTCTAAATTAGATTCTAAGATTCTCTATGAACACTTTAGTATATGTAGTTGAACTTGAAGAGAATTATGCTTCATGAAAATAATCTTCAAGGTACTTCTGTCTCTTGGAAACATTTTAACACATATGTAAAACTTTCTTAACACAAGTTTACATTTATACTATTTCATAAGCAGTGACAGTTATGGAAATCTCTTTGTGAACTCTTGCCTTCATTATTGTACATTGTTGGTTATCACTGAAGTATAAGTATTGTAACTTTATATATACAACTGTGTGGGCTTGAGGAAAGACAACAATTTGTGCTTACAAATAAATAATTCAGGAGGTTGGAAACAGCATTTTAATAAGCTGAAATTTATTGGTAATTAAAGCATCTTTTATAATCCTTATGTGGGTATTATTAAATAAAAAAACTGACAGTCTCTGGAACAGCAAACCCAAAGGAAAAATTACTTAAACCAATTTAATTATTTTGATGTTAATATAAAAGACAGCCATTTCAAGAAATTTTGATTATATAGAAAAATAAACAGAAAAAATAAAATCTGTCCACAGTTCTATTACCTAAATATAAACATAGCTAGTATTTCAGGTGTGTTTTCTTCCATTAGCTTTTGTGTTTTGTTTTGAATAGGTACAGGCACACCTATTTACCTTGAAGATCCTAGATATGTAACTTAAGGGCCCTCATGTGCTGGGGAGAGGCACTAGCAACATGTTCACACAGTGGGAAGTCCTGTGTTTTGGCAAACTTGGGTAAATCATTCAACTGAGATTTGTCACTTTGCTGTCTTTTCCCACTTGGACTGCCATCCATCTCGCTTTTTCTCACAACAGGAAGTAATGAACTGACAGTATGAATTTTGGGATTCTGGCTAAGGGAAACAATTCAAGGTTCATGAGGTTATGCTTGAGCAGTTCACAGTCACTTCTGTGAGTGTGGAATCCAGGAATCCTGTGTCTTTGCTAGAATACACCAGCTTACTGTTTAAGCTCAGGTTGTGGATGTTTTGGTTTTTATTCTTGTTTTTTTTTTTTTTTTTTGGTGTTAGGGGTAGAATCCAGGGCCCTGGGCATGCTAGATATGTGCTCTACACTAAGCCAAATTCCCAGCTCTTCAGAAAGATGCTTTCCACAGACATGCCTTGTGTTCTGACTCTACTATTGTAGGACCAAGAACCTCAAGTCTTCTATTTGAGTAAAAGTAGAAAAAAGACTTGACATTTTTTGGAGCCCAAAGTTATTCTGTGTGTGTGTGTGTGTGTGTGTATACTCAAAAGCATGCATGTGGGGCTGGGAAGTTGGCTCAGTGGTAGAGCGCTTGCCTGCATTCGATTCCTCAGCACCACATAAGCAAAAAGCAAAAAAAAAAAAAAGCTGGAAGTGGTGCTGTGGCTCAAGTGGTAGAGCACTAGCCTTGAGCTGAAGAGCTGAGGGACAGCGCTCAGACCGAGTTCAGGCCCCACAACCAAAAAAAAGCATGCATGTGTAAAAGTCTTCAGTTAGCAGAGATAGGTACAACTGTAAGCAAATGATCCAATTTTCATTGGTGCATAGTCAAAAGAAAGTTCTTTCTTTTCAAAGAATTATATTTCACTAGAATGATAATTACACTAAGCTGGGCACTGGTGGTTCACACCCATAATCCTAACTACTCAGGAGGCTGAAATATGAGAGGATCACAGTTCGAAGCCAGCCAGGGCAAAAAAGTCTGTGAGAGTCATATCTCCAATTAACTGCTACCTCCTTACCTCACCCAGCCTGGAAGTAAAGGTATGGCTCATGGTAAAGCACTATCCTTGAGCCAAAAAAAAGACAAAGACAATGCTTAGGTCCTGAGTTCAAATACCGTCCCCCCCCCCCTCTCTCTCTCACACACACACACAATTACACTGAATATAACATTCAATTTTCTATCTTTAAAAACTTGTGTTACTAGAGTTTTCTATATAAAAATGGCCATTCATTGTAGCACATGCCTATAATCCCAACTATGCAGGAAGCAGAGGTAGGAGGATTGTACTCCCCGGTGGAAAAGGTATGACTCTGTCTGAGAAATAAACTAAAAAGGCTGGGAATGTGGCTCAAGTTGTACTATAAGAAGTTCAAGCCCAATAATGGCAAAAAAAAAAAAGGAAGAAAGAAAAGAAAAGGAATAGCTTTTGTTAATATTTCTTTTTGGTTGTAGGGCTTGAACTCAGGGCTTGGGAACTGTTTCTGAGCTCTTTTTCTCAAGGCTATCACTCTATCATTTTGAGCCACAGCTGTACTGCCCGTTTTTGAGTGGTTAACTGAAGATAAGAATCTCACTGAACCAAGACTTTTCTGCTCAGGCTGGCTTCAAACCACAATTCTCTGCTCTCTGCCTCCTGAGTAGCTAGGATTATAGGCCTGAGCCAGTAGGGCCTGGCTTGTTAATCTTTGATGTATTTCTGGGAAATTCAACTCACCTTAATTCAAACCAATGCTCTCCCCTGAGATTATATCATCTGTATTCATTGAACTCTGTGATATAATTCTGGACCAGCTCTAATGTAACATTCTCAGCACTCTTTTCCTAGCTTTTCTTCTGTCTCTCATATTCAATACTTCTTTCTTTACTAGGATACCTTTCCTCTCTGACTTTGCCCAGGAAATTGCTCCTTGTCTTTAAGATCTACTTCATATATCACTTTTTATTTTAAAATTACAAAATTTACCCTCCTTTAAGTATAAGTAGCATTCTCATGTTGCACATTGGTGATAGGCTCCCATATTGAATGATAGTTCTCATTGACCTCTATGAAAAGTGGCTTCTAATCTTTCCATTGAACACATTGTCTTCTTCATTGCCTGATAATAAAATTATATTGAAGCAGAAAGGCAGGGGAAAAAAACACGTATAAATGCCAAAGCTGCATTCAAGTGTATATTAGACAACAAGGTTTTTTCCCTTTAATAATCACATTCATTTGTAAGGTATTACTTGGTTCTTGTTTAGCTAAAGATTAAGTTAATTAACTACAGGCCTGACTTTATCCTACTATTGTTTTGAAGTTTCTTAGGACAAATATACAATAAAAGAGCCAAATGTATTTTAAAAGAATAAAGATTAGCAAGTTTATTATGTTTATTACATTTGGTTACCTGTGGCTAATGTTTATCTAATGTTAATAATGAGGGCTGAAATAAAAGCTAATGGCAAATGGTTTGGAGCTGGGGTGGCCTGAGGAATAATCAGAGACCCTGTTTCTTTTTCTTGTTGCTTTCTAAGTGTGTTTAACATGATCCCTGTGCCTGGCTGAGAAGATTTTTCCCCCTCCTAGGGAGGTCACAGGTATTGGCTGGGAATTTGAATTTTACTTACCTTTAAGAAAAAGAAGCTGCTTCTGCATGCCAAGATTTATTCTAAATCTAGACTTGTCGGCAAAATATTTTGTATGCAAACAACTTCTCTACCTCTCAGTGGGAATCTTACTCTGCTGGTTCATATACCTTCCCCATTTTCCTCTAGTCAAGGCATCCAAATTTACCCTTTCATGGGACTTCCTGCTTGAGGAATTCCTTGTGAGCTCAGTATTTGCAAGCTCATGTTTTCTTTCTTGGCCTTTTGCTTCTTGTCCCTTCCCTCGGCACAATTTCTAGTGCATTCAGTAGCTATAAACTTCTTCAGAGAGTGTGGTTCAGGGATAGAGGTATTCCTAAATTTTCTTGTTATGTTAGGGTAGAAGAGAAAATAGAGACATATATTTTGTGCGCTCTCTTAAGTAAAAAGTTAACGTGTTATTGTTGAAGAAAAATGATGGTCAGGTTTGCCAGCCATCAATCAGCATTACTGCATAGATTCACTTATGTGAGCAATTAAGACACCTGATGTATCTCTGTTCTCCTTCTACTTTAAAACTTGAAATTTTCTCAAACCTAACACGTTTCAAAAAGGCTAAAGCCTTACGACACCTCTCATGCCTAAACCAGAAAAGTCCCCAGACTATTAAGTCTCTTGCTTTTTTCAGGATTTCTGTTTTACTTTAAAAATTAAGTACATAAGCAATATTTTTCCTTGATTTTACCCACATATAAGTAAATGGTTAGAGTAAAACCTCTGTTTTACCTAAATAATAAAGACTAATTGACGTGTGCCATTGATGTTACCTAGAGTTCTAGTTAAATCATTGATCTGAAAAAAAGTGACTTGAAATTTATATCTCTGAACCATTCAGGGTCTAGGGACCTGATCTGAATGGTGCACCCATTTTATAATGGATCCTGGGATGTTTATCGACACTGTCATATGATCAATTCATGGTTGTCACCTTGCTTAAGCTGATCAGCCTAGTATGTATGTGCAATGTTGTAATTATATTTCCTTCTGACAAAGACACATTAAGTGTGGTGGCAATATGGCAATCCCTTTCAGCTTTCATTAATTCAATATAAATCCAAAGCCTGCAGATTCAGCAGAGTTGTCTCCAGTGGCTTAATTGAAATTGCTGGACAAGAACATTGATTCTGCTTCACTCAGGTAAAGATGAACGTAACTGCAACAACAGAGATTGCATTTGAAGGTCAGTGAGTGGTGGTCAGGCAGGGGGAGCAAGACATTAAAATACACACAGAGGAATGGCATTGTTATTTGGTGTCTGGGAAGCCTCCAGCAGCACAGTATCAATTGACCTTGAAATTTCATACTTTTAGGACTCATAGCATTTGTGCTTGTATTTTAGAGAGATCCATTGATACAGTATCAATTGACCTTGAAATTTCATACTTTTGGGATTCATAGCATTTGTGCTTGTATTTTAGAGAGATCCACTGATATGCTAAAGGGAGCTCAATATAGCCCAGTTTCATCTCTGTCAACTCCATACGTAGTATAATTTATATGTGTCTGTGATACTATGGAAACTTAGGATCTTACTAAATGTTGGCTGGATTGCACATAAAGGGTAAGATCATTCCTTCTCCTTCCTTTGATCTCGGTTCTTATTAATTTGCTGTTTGGCTCCAGTCTTCTGTTCTAGGCACTGCCTACCTAATGTTGTATTCTTCTCAGTACTATGGAAGCAAGTGGATCATCTCACAATCAATCCCTGACCAAGTGTCCAACCCTATCCATCATGGAATTCAAACACACCCATTTGAACTCACTTTCAGTATCAACTTTAAGCACCAAAGCTATGTTTTAGGTCCATCAGGAGGAAATAAATGATCAGTTGTTTCATTGAGCAGATAGGGAATTGTCATGCTGTTTATGGTATAGCTTTTCCTCTGACAAAAAACAAAATCCATTAAGGAGGGGTACCCTTAGCTTGCAGCAACATAAAATCAGTCTATAAATGGGAAGATGAAGACCAAAAGCATCTGATTACAAATCTCATGGAAACATCTTAGCAGGCAGATAGATCTCTTTGTAGAGTTGGAAAATGAGCCTTAAAAAAAAACCCTCCTTTCTGCTCTACATTAATGCTGATCTCAGGAGCTCTTTGCTGCATCTGTTGTAGCAGCTGACCACATAATCAGAGTTCCCTGTACTTGAGCAATGGAAAAGACAAGTGGAGATTAAGGTCCCTGCCCCTCCTCGGCTCCAGGAGCATGCCACATGTTTACAATTCATCCTCTGAGGGCTGGTTTATGCTAGCTCCTTTTTCTTTGGCTATTACTTCAAAAAGTCAAGTTCTTATTACAATCCTCAGATTTAAAATTAAATTCTAATCGTATCTTCTCAGGGAATACCTAAGAGGTACTGTTTATCCCTGGCCAAATCATCTGTTCCCCCAAGTGACCCATTCTTGGAAATGTTACTGTTCCTAATAACCAAATGAGTATTTTCATTTCATCTGTTCCTTTGACTTCCATTTCACATGTGTTCTTGCATGTCAGTGAGTTTCCACAAGTGTCTGCCGTTATATCATTTGGTGAAGTTTGGAGATGGGGAGGGGCATCCTTTTATTCACATAGTGCTGGGCTTGGAAAATGGGAACAGAGATTGTGTGTGTGTGTGTGAATGTGTTATCTCTGTAAATGTGTATCTGTATATGTTTCTATGTGTTTTTGTGTGTGTCTGAATGTGTTATCCCTGCATATGTCTTTGTATGTGCATGTGTGTTTAAATGTGATACATCTGTACGTGCATATCTGTGTGTGAGTATGTGTATGTGTGTGTATGTGTATGTTGAGAAGTGTCTTCATTTCTTATTTTTCCCCGTGTAGCCAGAGCTGGGTCAGGCAAGTGGAGTAGGAGTGGGAAGGGGAAGTTTCTCCTCCAAGTACTTTCTGAGTGCAAAGGTCAGCACAGGACAGTCACATGGACAGAAGGGTGCCTACAAAGCCACTTCTTTCTCCTTCTCCACCATGGGAAGTCAGGGGACTCTATTGGGATGACAGGATCTAAGAGCAAGACCATAGCTTTCTCTGGGGATCTTCTATAAACAGCAAGAACACACGTGCCTATTTTGTAGTGTTTTATAGCAGCTGGCCCTTTGGTGCTGATTCTGTTTTTTTTTTTCTGACTCCTGTTTTATATCCCACAAATAATAACAGACATTTCTCTTTTCTCTTCCTCACAGTAAGTCACTGGTTGAGACAAGAAATACCTCTGTCCTGCTTTTCAAAGCCCATTCTTCTCAACTGTAGGGACTATTTGATTTCTATTATATTTCTAGCCTTTCATATTTTGGATAGCACATCTGATGAAACCCAGTGAGCAGGTGTTTGAATATGGTTGAAAAGCCCCATGCAGGCCCAGCAATGCCTCCCCACAGCATGGGATGGTGTCCTTCTGAGGTGGCCACTGTCCACGGGACTGCTACCTGAGTTGTTCTCCCAACTGGGAGGATGATCATATGACCAGCTAGCACTTTTAGTCCCCATCTCTTTTTAACTAACCTCACAATAGTGTGATCTCTGGCCAGGTCTGTGACCGAGGACAACATTTCTGTGTGTAGATTTCTCTGCCAGAGACATTTGTGCTGAACTGTTGGAATAGAACAAGCACCACTACCAACCTTCATATTATAATAGGATTATCTAGGCATAAACTTCAGGACTGAGGGCATGGCTCTGCTTGCCTACCATGCTGGAGACCCTAGGTTCAAGCCCTAGTACTGAAAATCAAAGTAGACATAAGCCTCAGCAAACATGTGTGGGATTCTGGAGTAGGCTGATCAACTTACCCTAGAAATTCTTTGCTTCTACTAGGTGCCAAGCACTCCATCCAATCTGCTCCTCTAACAACCCCTTCATTGTTGGCTCAGCCATTCTATTGTCCCTGCACATGTCAGAAACCATCCCCAAGAAGCAGAGGATAGCAACAAGCCTTAGGAAAAATACAGAAATCAATGACAGTGACAGATGCTTGCGAGATATTTTCTTTTTCTTAAAAAACAAATCAAGTCAAGCAGCAGTGGTTCATGCCTATAATCCTACCTACTTAGGAGGCTAAGATCTAAGGATCATGATTTGAAACCAATCAGGCAGGAAAATCTGTGAGACTATTATCTCCAATTAACCAGCAGAAAGCAGGAAGTGGAGCAGTGGCTCAGATGGGATAGCCACCAGCCCTGAGTGAAAATGCTAAAGGACATTGCTCAGGCCCTGAGTTCAAATCCAGTACCAGAACAAAAATAAATAAATACAAATTGAATCAAACTAATAACTAATATCAGTAATGATGGGTATTCCCTATCGGCTTAAAAACAGAACTTCTTGCGAGAAATAAGTGTTGTATAAACTATCTCCCATCTTTATGTTTCAGGTTATTTTTTATTCTTTTGGCAATGGCAAAAAAATATTTGCATGTTTGGAAATAGAAAGGTAATTAGAGTTTCAGGGGCAGTGATATTCATTCATAAAGCAGAGTGAAAAAATGGAAGTTGATATGTATCATGATTGGAGTCCATACTCCAAGGATGATATAGCAATGTCTTCCCTGAGCTCTGGTATTTGCAAAAGTACATATGAGAGTTAGCCCATTTCCTCTTATTTCTTCTCTTTGATTTTTCCCCTCTTCTTCTTTAGATTGATGAGAAGGGAAAATGGAAAAATCTGAAAGAGAATATTCTCAAAAGACACAAAAATGAACAATTTGAGTGAGCCTATGGGTCAGAAAAATCATGGAAAGTTATTCGTTAATTAAACATGTACCAAAGAAATTACTCATTCACCATAAACTGGTATGGTGGAATACGCTTGTAATTCCAGCACTTGGGAAGCTGAGGCGGGAGGCTCTAAAGTTCAAAGCTAGCTTTGTAGTATCCCTGTCTCCAAAAATGAATAAAGCTACAATAAAAAGAATCTATAGTAAGGTAACCTAACTACCCCACTCTGCCATGTGAGGAGTATCCTATCAGTTGAGGAACTAGGGCTCTGAGAAGCCAGGGGATGGAAGAAGTTGGATTTGAATCAAAGATCTACTCTCATTGTCCTTGACCTTGAATAGACCTTGACCTGTTCTACTCTTTGCATGGCTATCTATGGGGACCCTGATAAGTCATTTGAAGCCAGTATAATTTCACAGGAATATAGAAGGAAAGAAGATAAATTCCATGGCCTAGAACTAAATAAATATTAACTTGGTTAGAAATTAGTTCCTCCAACGTCCTCTTTATAATTTATTTATTTTCCTTTCCTTTTTTCCCCTTTATTTTGTCCTTTTTCTTATATACTGGGGCTTGAACTCAGAACCTCACACTCTCACTTGCCTTTTTGATCAAGACTGGTGTACCACTTAAACCACGCCTTCACTTACAGCTTTTTGTTCTGGCTAATTGGAGGTAAGACTCTCACAGCCCAGGCTGGCTTTAAACCACAATCCTCAGATCTCAGCTTCCTGAGGAGTTAGGATACCTGTCCTGTGAGCCATGGACACCTGGTCCTGGAATAATTTTGATGAGGGCGTGGGATGAGTGTGAGAGAATAGAACTGCAGTGTGCATGATGGGGTGGTAAGGGTAGAGGAGAGACACAAGGAAAGAAGGGAAGGGAAGGGAAGTGGAAGGTGCAGATACTGATACCTGATGTCAATGGCATTGAGAAACTGGAATAATGCTCATTTTAGTTGGTGAGTAAGGGTTCTGGGAGAGTCCTACCGGAATAGTGTTGTAATTGGAGGGGTTAGACTAAGGAAAGGTCAAAATAGAAAACAAAACCCCAAAATAATTGGCTACAAATAGATATCTAATATTCTCTAAGTGTTGTTTAGAATTGTAGTTTTGTTGGAATTTTGAAGGTAACGAATTCACAAAGCACTGGGCACTGGTGGTTCATGCCTATAATCCTAGCTACACAAGAGGTTGAGATCTGATAATCACAGTTTGAAGCCTACTCCTGGGCATGAAAGTCTGTGAGACTCTTATATCCAATTAACCATCAAAAAACCAGAAGTGGAGATGTGAGTCAAGTGCCTTGATTGAAAAAGCTAAAGGACTATGCCAGGCCCCGGGTTTAAGCCCCACTATACCAAAACAAGCAAAAAAAAAAATAACAAACAAAAAACAAACAAAAAAAATCAGAAAGCTCACAGACTAGCACCATTCAATAGAGAGGTAATATGAGCCAAATATATAATTTCAATTCCAGTAGCCACACATTAAAAAATTTAAAGGGAATAGGTGAGATTAATTTTAATAATATATTGAATTAAAGACAATTCATCTCAAAGGTCATTTCACCATGTCATCAATAAGGAACATCTTAAAGAGATATTGTGCAGTCCTTTTTCTTATACTAAACCATGTCTTCCAGATGTGGTGTATGTTTTGTACCTCGGCTGATCTTGGCTGGGACTCACTAATTGGTGGTTGGTAGCTATGATCCAGAAGTGCCATACTCGTCCAGCATAGTTCACCACTGTGAACTGTCATGTAGTTCTGTCCAGCTTCCTTCGGCATCATCTTCTTTTTTCCTCTTTCTTTAATAGACTTCAGGAAATGTATCATATTTTAATAGGAAATTTCAAAGTAGACTGTAATATATCAAACGTTTCCACTTCCTTTTGTCAGGGGCCTACATATAGTTGAAAGGAAAGAAGGAAAGGCTAATGGAATCAGAATCCTAAGGAAAGAAGGGGATAAACAGTTACTCCTTAGGGGTATACATGCAAAAGAATGGTTGTTGTAAAAGGAAGGACAGTCAGTGGTGTCTTTAATCCAGGGGAAATACATGATAGAGTTAGTAACAAAGGAAAAGAAAATGGAAATCTTTCTCTAGTCTTATCAATGAGAGGTGAACACTGCAGATTTCTTTTGTAGGTGTTTAGAAGGGAAAACAAATCTGGAGCTGATGGAAGAGCATGCGTCTAGGGTGGGCCTGGATAGAGCCTGCTACAATGTGGGGCTCCAGCATTGTGGGTTGGGTGAAGTTCTTCAAGACCAGTGACAAAAGGAAGTGGAAGCCTGTGACACATGATAGGAAAACAGCCCACGTTGGACCACTGGGCAAAGCTGATGATATCTATCCCCATGGGAAGGAGCCATAAAAGAAAACTGAATGATAAAGGACATCAACTTTTGTTTCTCCTCTCTTGAAGACATGCGCTTAACCAGTTTCCTGGAATAAAAAAAAATTACTGGAAAAAAAATAAAAATAGAACAAGACAAAAACCAAACAATCCAATAGCCTGAGAAATCATTAGGAATCTCAGAAACCATTAGGGCTTTTGGAAGGCCATGGTAAGTGCAGAGTCTGCATCCAATTTGTGCTGTCATCTTGGAATGGGAAGAACACTTGGAATGACAAGTTAGATTGAAAAGCTGTTAAAAGCCAGAAAACAACAACAACAATGAGTGTCTAATCCATCAACGGAAAACTGTCAGTGCATTATATCTTTACAAGACTTGGCTTCATAGTTAATTCAAGCAAAACTTTTGAGTGCTCAACCAATTCTTCATTGCAAAGAAAACAAACCTTTTGGAGTACATGGGTCCTAAGAAAATTAATGACTTTGCTCTGGTATCTGTGTAGTGAGTCAATCTGGATAATATAATTTATTTTGGAGAAGAAGGCATAGGATCAAAGGCCTAGTGTACATCCGTAGATGTGAAAAAAATATATGGTGATATTGAAGGTGAAACTTCCTTGGTTCATACTGCTGACCTTCAATGATTTGTTTTAGCCATTCACCTGGACAGGAAATGTCTTCAAATAACGAAGATTCTCTGGCAATGTTAAGGGGGCCTCGATCCTATCTACCATTCTACTGTCTATAGCCAACCCTCCTCAGTTTAGTAATGAGGAATTTGTCTCTGAATTTGTGGTTTCTTAGGCCAAGAGAGCTGTCTCTCTGAGCCAGGGTTTTTGCCTTCTCCATGCTGAGATCTGGGAACCCCATGCAGGTTAAAAGGCAGCTGGAAGTTACATTAAAGTTACGTTAAGGGAAAGCCCTAGTGAAACATATACCATGTAGAAGCTATTGGGGGGTTCTCCCCTGATTCTAGGCTTGAATGCTGTTGGAGCCCTGCTGTCATGCCATAAAATCAACTGTGAGCCAGCGTAGGGACACAGATCTACATCAGCTACTTGCACAACTTCTTAGAAATGAGAACTTCTGATATTTTTGGAAATACTTATTGCTGAGCATTTTCAACTGGTTTTCTTTCCATTTATCTCTATGCATCTTGGGCCACGTAGACCTCAGAAATGAGGCCTGCTTCATCAAGCTTGCAGAGAGGCTCTTTTCCGTTTGTTCCCCCTCCCCTCTCCACTGCTGGGAATCTTGGCAGTTTTCATTGCTGCCATGTTAGAGCGGGCTCAAAAAGCCCCACATAGCTGCCTGCTGCAAAGATAGCCACAGTTCCTGGAAATCCTAGTAAAAAAAAAAAAAACTCACAATGTGATGTTGAGAAAAACATTGGCAAGGGACTCAGAACCTTGGCTCTGACCTTAATCTGCCATCACCTTAACCACCAGTAAGTCTCCTCATTCTTCAGGGATTCAAAATACTAGCAGGATGATTTCAAAGCTGAACCCTGGACAGTCTTCTTAAGGTGCTGCTAAGAAAAGAACTTGAAACCTAGGCAGGAAGAGGAAGCGTCTAGAATCTTCTATCTATCATCATAGGGGCAAGTTCACTTTTATCTGTCAAGTGTTATTTCATTCCAGAATTGCCTCCCCTTCCTTCAATTTTATTTGAAGAAAAATTTCAAGGCTTGAATATTTCCCAAAATGTTTTACAGTGTTTTTCTGGAAGTGTCTGTTAGCTTTTGGACATTTTGAGAAGTGTTCTGTTGATAGCTGGTGTAGTGGGCTCCTTATTGACTTTTACATTCTTCGGTGGAGCCTCTTAGAGACTGTAAGAAGACATTTAATGACTTTTTGTTATTTCTTCTGGAAAGATACAGTATGAGACAATGCCAACTCACTAATGGTTGGGATATGTAACTAGAACCAAGAACCTGGCTCTTGTCATGGCTGTGTCAAAGTCATTAACATGACACATCATTCACTGTTCAGGAGGTATGATAAAGCACTTGCTATATGGATTCTGACTGCCAGGGATCAAATCCCAACTCTACCACTTGATAGCTATAGGTTTTTGGAGAAATCATTTTATCGTTGTGTTTCAGTTTTTCATTTTTAAAATGAGATGGTAATTTTATTCCCCAACCCCTCAAAAGGTTATGAAAATTTAATAAGTTAAATTATTTAAAATGTTTAGGAGCCAACTTGACACGAATGACATTCCCAATTAAAAATAGGGTGGCTTATTTTTTAAACTGTTACACTTGTGTGTAAGAAAGGGCTGGATTGGGTGCTGGTTCATTACTTTGTATATCTTTGGGTTCACTGTTGTGCCCCAAGGGCCTAGTAAAGGAACTGCTACATAGCAGGAGCTTATTACAGGCTAGCCAACTGATTAAATGACAACAGTTATCTCTTTCTCCTTAGAGGGACTGTAGAAGAACTTATTTAGAGATATTTGTTATGCAGGAATGTTACCCCATGAAATTAAAAACATGCAGAGTGTTAGGAGTTGATTAGGGCCATGGAGAACTAACTGTTTCAAAAACTAGAGTCTATGGTCCTATGTGCTTACATTTATTATTTCTGTTTTTATAAGTAATCATGGAGAAGTAGTCACAAAGAGATGGAAAAGGGAGTAGAAAGCCAGCAGGTGATGGTGAGGGAGCCCATCTATTAACCACTTCCATCTCAAGAAAAAAAAGCAAGGCTTGGTGCTACTGGAGACCAGGTGGCAGGCCAACCAACAGAGCCTGGAAACAGGGATTGTTGATGGAGGGACTGCTCCTCCACTCTCTTTAGGCTGAGCAGCTATCTCCCCTACTGCCAAGCTCCTTGTCAGTGTTTCTCATTGGCTAAATCTATCTGTAGTCAGCTAGCAAAGGCTGATGGGAAATGTAGTTTGCAGAGGTCAGGCTTCCCTGTAATCCAGAGGTTCTCAGAAGGGGATGCACATCTGAGGGAAAAGAGTCTCAAACTGGTTCCAAGCAGGCTCAAAAACCAATATTAGCTAGGCTTAAAAACCAGTACCAATCAGAGTGCATTACTGGGCACATTATAAGTAAGGGTTGGTTAATTATTTGTATCAATCTTGCTTCACATTTTTGTAAATAAGGCTTTGTTGGAACACAGCCTCACCAATTTTTTTTAACATGCAGTCTATAGATGCTTTCTGGTTACAGTGGTGTAGTTGAGTGGCCAAAGCCCTAATTCCTAAAGCCTCAAATGTCTACAGTGTTTATTACCTGGCCTTTTACAGGTTTGGCAACCCTTATTGGAGACTACAAGTCCATATAGCCACCTGCCAAGAAGATAGTTCTATGTTTCTTTTACCAAGAAACAGGAATAGACTCACAGGCAAATCTGACTTGCCTAATGATGAGTACACTAGGCAAGAATGAAACTTGTATTTGATCTTGATCCAGTCTATGACCAAACTCCTAATGCTTTTACCACACCTCCTGCCTTCCTAAGTGAGCATGCCACAGTGTGTCCTGCTGTCCTCCATGGACTGTCCTCCAGCTCCTGCTCCTCTACTGAAGCAAATGCATCACTGCAAGACATGCCTCTGCTTCCTACCACCAATTTTCTGGTGGAAAGGAGGACTGGAAGTTTATCTGAGTTGAAAGAGTCTTGGGAACTATGCCAAAGCTGTTTGGTTGGTAGACTGGCCTGCCTAGGAGACAAGTCATCCTGAGAAAACTCTTTTCTCATTCCCTGTTTGCACAATCATCACAACTCAGCAATAACAGCAGAAGGTTGGGGAGAATGTCTCTGACCTAATGGAAATCAATGTTGAAATGAGATTTGCTTTACAGATTATATAATATAGCCAGCTCTTTAGGAATGCTTCTCTGTAATGCTAAGTACACCTGTCTGATGGGAAAATGGCCCTCACAATGGGAACATATTGGCAACATTTCTCTGCATTGCTTGGAGAGTCAGCTTAGGTAATGGTATTTATGAGTTAGGCTGTGTTGTCTTTTGTAAAACAGCAATAACAGCATGCAAAACTCCTAAAGTACACATGGATTTATTTTTACTGAAATTCCAAGTGATTGCGAGGAAGATACTGTTCACATTTGTTTTGCTCACACAGATGGTGAGAAATTACAGCTCTGGGAACAATTCAAAGGGGTGAACTGAGTGCATGTGGGATTAATGAAATTAGGATTTACATGTGATGACACAAAGAATGGCAGAGCCATGGATGTGGTATTATTTGCATTTAGCCAATGCAGGTATATTTTTATAATGTAATAAATGTGCTCTCTTACTCCTATAACAACCATACCCTACATCTACACCTTGCAGGACAACTGACATCAATTGAGTTTAAGATCATTACCACTCAATTCTTCCTTCTACAATCATCAGAAGTTTGGAACATCTTAGCTTGCACTGCAGGTGCAGTGGTTGTAGAAGGAATAGCAAGTGTTTTCATCACTCTGGGGGCAAGAAGTAGGCACTTGCTTCAAAGTGACTCTGGAGCTTAGAAATCTATTTCCATCTGTATAATCTTGGGTAAAATATTTCCCTGTGCCAATACTGTAGCTTGAATTCAGGGCATCACATTCTTTTGGCTTTTCTACTCAAGACCGGTGCTCTACAAGTTGAGTCATACTTCTATGTCTGGCTTTTTGCTGACAAACTGGGGATAAGGGTCCTTCAGATTTATCTGCCCAGGGTTGGTTTTGAACCTTGATCCTCAGATCTCATCTTCCTGAGTAGCTAGGATTACGGTCATGAGCCACCAGCATTGGACTCTGATCCTGTGTAACTTTCTAACTCAGACTCTACAACTTCACAACATAATGATTTTGTGAGAAATGATATGGTAAACTTGGGCTTCAAAGCCTGAAAGAAGTGAGCTTATCTTCTGCCTTATGTGAGCCAGTCCTTTTATGAATCTCACCTACTTTCTACACCTAAAGGGGATGAAGGGTTATCTCTATGGCAGCTGAAAAGAGCCATGTCTTAATCCTGGAACCTGAGAATGTTACCGTATGGGAAAAGGGGGACTATGTAGACATAATCAGGATCTTGAGATGGAGAAATTATCTGGGTGTAGACTAAATGCAATCAGAAGACATAAGAGGTTTTGTTTGTTTTTTCTTTTCTGGGGCTTGAACTCAGGGCCTGGGTATTGTCTCTTTGCTTTTTTTCTCAATGTTTCTGACCAGGAGCTTGATGTTCTACCATTTAAGCCACAGCTTCACTTCTGGTTTTTTGGTAATTACCTGGAGATAAAGAGTCTTATAGGCTTTCCTGCCTGGACTGACTTTGAACCACAATTCTCAGATTTCAGCCTCTGGAGTAGCTAGATTATAGACACGAACCACCAGCACCTAGCCGAGTCTTTTGAAGAAGAAAATAGAGGGATATTTGGCCTTAAAGAGGAATGAGGCAATAAAAATGATGAAAGGAGGTGTTTTGGAGATGCTACACCACTGCCTTTTGATCTGGAGGGACAATGAGCAGGCAATGGCAAGGAATGCTGAAAGACATCATACTTTACCCAAAGCAGAGAAATACATTCTTCTAGAAGCTCTGAAGGGAGTGGTGTGGTCCTACAAATATCTTTGTGTGTGTGTGTGTGTGTGTGTGTGTGTGTGTGTGTGTGTGTATTGGGGCTTGAACTCAGGGACTTGTTCTTCTGCTTGGATTTTTCACTCAAGGCTGGTGCTCTACCAGTTGATCACAGTTTCATTTTAGGCTTTTAGGTGATTAGTTGGAGATCAGAATCTCATGTACTTTCATGCTTGATTGGCTTCACACTTCAAATGATCCTTAGAACTCAGCTTCCTTAGTAGGTAGGATTACAAGCATGAGCTACCAGCACCTGCTGTACTGAAATCTTTAAAAAAAAAAAAAAGAGTAAACTAATTTTGGACTTTGAGCCTCCAGAACTATAAGAGGATGCTTGTATACTCTTTAAAGCTACCAAATTTAAGGTAATTTGTTATAGCTGCCATAGCAAATTAATACAGTCTCCCATCATGTTTATAGTATAAAAGAATCATGATTGTAGCTGGGTGCTGGTGGCTCACGCATGTAATTCTAGCTACTTAGAGGCTGAGGCCTGGAGGATTGTGGTTCAAAGTCATTGCAGGCAGAAACGTCTGTAAAACTCCATCTCCAATTGACCAGCAAATTGCTATACTGGAAGCACAGTGCAAGTTGTAGAAAGCAAGTCATGAGGAAGAAAGTTGAGTTAAAGCATTAGTACCAACACACACCACAAATCATGCTCGAAAACTATATGTCATATAAATTCAAGCAATCATGCTCAAAGTAGGGGGGCATGGAAGGACTGTATGATTTGGGTGGCTAAGTGTAGTACTTGAGAATAAGTTCACAGTTCTTCTAAATTGTAAAATATAAGATGTCCCCAGCATAGGCACTTGGTGTCCAGCGTGGATTTAGTCCACCTTGTCCCTGCTCTCTGCTGTCCTCTGTTGACCTTCCTGGCTTCCCATTCTCTTCTTGTCTGCTCAGCCACCAGAGTCACAGCCATGTCACTCATGTCAACTTAAGATCCAGGAACCACGTTATGGTGGCTGCACAATCTTGGTCAGAAGCTGACCCTTACCCAGTCTGCTTGAGAGTGAGAATTGGAGTCAATGGGTGGAAGTGGATGGATGATTTTTAAGGAGATAGGCTAATAAGGAGAAACTGAGGACTCACAGGGAGGAAGAAGATGTGGTGGACAATTGCTGTGTGGGTAATTGGTATGACATAGATGACCTCCAGGAGATTGTGTTGAAGTGTGTGTTATTCCCCAGTGAATGGTACTATTGGCAGGACTTTACAGGGTGAGAGTTGGAGAAAATAGGTCATTTGGAGCATGTCCTTGAAGGATCAAACCTCTCTCTCTCTCAGTCTCTCTCTCTGTCTGTCTCTCTCTCTCTCATCTGCTTCTTGGTCAGCATTAGGTGAACAGTTTCCCTTGGCACAATTTTCAACCAAATGTGCTGCTTCTCCACAGCAATGGGTCCAATTGACTATGGCATGAAACTTCTGAAACCATGAGCCCAAATCAACCTTTCATCTCCTAAAGCTGTTTATCTCAGGTATTTTGTCACTGTGGCTGAATGCTGACTAACACACAAATTCAACATAGCCCTGAAGGCTAGGTACTTGAGCTGCTCAAAAAAGCTGCTGTTCCTTTCTTCCTAATCCCAAAGGCCCCCAAAGAATCTCCATAGTACTGGAGGATGTCTTGGCTCAACAATGGTGCCACTGCCTAGAGAATGAGTGTGGTAGAGGAGGTCCCAATTGGGTATTCGATTCCCATGTAGAATTAGATTCCATGGGTGTTAGATTCCCATGTTGAGGCATATGGCCAATGTTAAAACTCATTGAGTTCACGTATTGGAAGGAGATCAACACTCTGTCTCTGTCTTTCTCTCCCTCTCTCTTTTTCTCTCTCTCCCCCCCCCTCACACACTTCAAGGCTGCTTAATATAGGAACATTAATACTGGTAGAAAGTCAAGTTCTTGAGAAAAACAACAGCTACCACCCATGTAACAATGACCACAATTAAAAGCTCATTTATCTACTGACAAAAAATGTAGAGATAAAGACCACTGCAAGAAATGTCAAGGTTTTGCTCATGTGTCCAAGGCCTCCAGTCATTCATTTGTGAGAAGATAAGAAGATTCCCTGGAGAAAATGAAGACTAAAGTCAGGAAGAGTCAGCAGGTAAATTTGGCCAGTCAGAGCAGCTCACTTGTCTCCTGGCCCAACTGGAAAGTATATCCTAGAGGCAGGCCAATGAAAGTGAACTGTAAAACCTCTTTTCTTTCTGCCACCTCTCCCTCTCCTACATAACCAAGGGTAGCATTCTGTTGTATCTCCAGGATGCCCAAAGAAAATCTATTACAGCTATCCTGGTTAATCCTCTATGTCAAATCAGAAATGGGGCTCTGTGATCCTCTAGCCCCCAAATGGAAAGGCTGATTACTCTGAAACCTTGTTGAACAAATATGCTCCCTCAAACCAAGCTAGACATTGCTAACTCAAAGAACAACTATACTTTTTTTGGTAAACTGAGTTAAAAAATGAATTCTAGCCTTTGTTCATAGGGAGATTGGACAGAAATTCATCACCAAATACATTAATTCTTATCCCATAGCCAGAGCAGGAAGGGACAATGGGAAACAGAGAAGGCCTTGGGACCAAAATTCCAGACAAATGAACACTTGCAAGAGGAGACCAAAGGGAAGGACATAACTGGGTGAGAGGCTGGCTGGAAGTGAGGGGAAAGAAAGCAGGCTTTGGGGTCCCATCTTTAGGAAGTCTCAAAGGGACCAGAATAATATGTTCAACAAAGCTCTAGAACTTGCTCTTAACACTGATGTGTGTTCCAATCTTCAGCAAAGAACTCCAAATATGGCACATGATTGATCAGGCTAACAGGTGAGTAAGGCTGAAGGTAAACTTAGCAATGACACCTCGGTCTCTTCAGAAGGCTTTGGCCAAGAAGTTGTGGTGAAAGCCAGTAGGAACAGACCTTTTGGTTGTCACTCTGGCTTTAAAGGCATACCCCTTGAGACTTCAAAGCTGGTACCCTGGCATGCTCCAGATACTATTGTTGAAAAGTGGCTGCACCCCTGTGCTTGACTGGCCAGCCATGCTTTGTGATGAATGACTCTGCATTGAGATGGTCAAGGGGTTGAGGGTCGGGGTAGGTTTTTGCTACTTGATAAGTATGAGACTGGGGACAATTGGCCTCAGCTTTCCCTGACTCACTTTCCTCACTTGCAAAGTGATTCTTATTGTTCTCTTTCCCTTGTTTGGTTCCTGAAGGGATTCAGTGAGAGAATGTATCCTCATGTGGTTTTCTATGACTAGTATAAAAATTGCTTCAATCTTAGTGATTCCAAGCAACACAAATATAGTATTTACAGTTTTTGAAACCAGAGTCTGGAATGGGTCTCACTGATACTGGCAGGGATATGTTCCTTATTGAAGATCTGTGGCAGAATCCACTTCCTGGTCTTTTCTAGCTTCTAGAAGCCACCCACATTCCTTTGTGGTCCTTCTCTACCCATTCAAAAACCAGTCATGTAACATTTTCAGATCTCTCTGGGATTTTGATCCTTCTACCACTTTTCACTTATGATGATTCTTCTAAGTGTCTTATCTAGGCCTGTTTAGAAAATCTAGGGTTGTCTTCCCATCTCAAAAGGTTTAATTTAATCACATATTTTTCTATGTAAAGTAAGTTACTCATTGGTTCTGAGGATTTGGATGTAATCACCATGGGAGGAGACCTTTTCTCTGTGTGATTAACATATTAGTTTAAATTAAGATTATAAACCTCAACTCATGATGTTTTGATATGTAGTTTTTCAACTTTACAATGGTATCAAAGCAATATGCATTCCACAGAAACTATACTACAAAAATTTTGAATGATATTCAACCTTTCTCAGGCTAGAGGTATGATCCATTCTTGAGATTCTGGGCAGTGTTAGCTGTCACAGCTCTCAGGTTAATGAGAAGACACAGCCCCACATACGTTGTAAGCTAGGATGATCAATAGGTTGTGCATACTAAGTGCATTTTCAACTTTAGATATGTTTATTGGGCTATAATTGTACTATAAATGAAGGAGCAACTATAGATACGGGCCACTCTTTTTTATATCTCTAATCAGATCAGAAAATAATGACTGGAGAAAGAAAGGTTTTCTCTTCCACCCCAACTACCATGCTTTGTGGTGCCTAGAGGATGACAGTACAGCACAGAAGCAGTAGCAATGGCAATGGCACCACCACATGGGAGTCTGAAATGGGGCTGGTCTCCAGCAGAGGTGTCCAGGATGCCTCCCCCCCAACTGCTCCCCACCACCAAGTGTAGTGTTACTCCCTGAGGAGGAGGCAGAAGTAGCCTCTGGTGGAAACAGCAACACCTACTGGAAACACTGTAGAAAGCACTGCCAGTGCTCCAGGAAGTATTGAGAACTCAAGCAGAACCAGCTTTGTAGGCCAGTGGGCTTGGTGGAAGGCAGCTTGATGGTGACCCCCAAGAGGCAGTGACTAAAGGTGGGGTCTGCATCTTCCTGCAGCTTTTCTTCATCATGGTGTGTCAGCAAGACAGAAAGAACACGAATTTCTTTTCTTTTTTTCTTTGGGATCTGGTTGTGGGGTCTGAACTCTGGGCCTGGGTGCTGTCCCTCAGCTCTTCAGCTCAAGGCTAGCACTCTACCACTTGAGCCACAGCACCACTTCCGGCTTTTTTTTCCTGCTTATGTGGTGCTGAGGAATCGAACCCAGGGCCTCAGGCATGCAAGGCAAGCGCTCTACCACTGAGCTACCTTCCCAGCCCAAGAACATGAATTTCTTATGGAATGAATACCAGAACTTGTTGTTGACCCCCCACCAGGCATAGCAAAAGTAATTTAGAAGCTTTTGTAGTTAGGGGAGTGGAACTCCTGTAATAGCAGGGAGACACAAGAGCAGGTAAAATAAAGATTCTTTCTCTTAAAGTGACCATTTTAAACCTTGGACTGCTGTAGCCTTGGAAAGCCAGGCTGCACCGTCCAGCTCTTAGTCCAGCGTGGAGCACCCTGGAGGAACGTGGGAGATGTCTGGTTTCATTTCTGCCTTTCTCTCCCCTTGCTGACTATGAGTTCATGGACTTGCTCCAGATGCTCTAATCTTTCCCAGCAGCATCACGGCTTACACCTCTCAGCATATGCTGGCATCATTCCTCTTCCCAGAGAGCTGCCTAAGCATTCTTCTCCAGCTGCCCTACTTTGAGGCTGAGGGTGAGGTCACAGAGTGGCCAGTGCATCAGCATTTGCATTGCTAAGACAGGGTGGCCAGGGCCTGAGCTTGCACCCTTTCTATCCATGTGAAGTCAGCTATCTGTCAGTACTCTAATTCAGAAAGCAGACTCTCCCTCCACCTCCATATTCTTTCTCTCTGTTTCTCTCTTTCTGTTTGTTTCTCTCTCTTTTGATCTCTCGCTCTTGCTCTGTGTGTGTGTGTGTGTGTATGTGTGTTTGGAGTTGAATTTAGAGGTTGTGCTTACTAAGCAGACACTGTGCCTTTTGAGCTACACTTGCAGCCAAGCAGCAGTCTCTTGAACTTGGCCTAGGGATTTGCCCAGGTAAATTCTGATGGGCTGATTGCAGCTCTATCATTGGGGCAGCTTTGTGAGTGCTTATCCAATTTTCTTATTTTGGTTTTCCACTCTTCCTTCACCTCTATATCCTTCTGCTCCATCTGAGAGTGCCATTTAAGTGTGTCACTTCTCATGAGCACCTCTCCAGAAGAGCAATTTTGCACAGAGGTTTGTGTTAGTCTGGCTTTCCCTAAAAGCAGAGTGTGAAAGAAGTGGGTGATTTGACAGTAGTCCCTGAAAGCCAGAGGTGTTGAAAGTGAGATGGGAAAAGAGAAAAAAAAATCTAACAAAGAATGTACAACTGAGCTATTACCATTGCCAACACACCCAAGCCACTGTCCCCTATGGACCTCTGAGGAATTCTGTAATACAAGCTTTTAGATTGCCCTCTGAAGCCAGGTGCTAGTAGCTTATGACTGTGATCCTAGCTAATTTCAGAAGGCTGAGATTTGAGGATTGTGGTTCAAAGCCAGCCAGGGCAAAAAAGTTTGTGAGACTCTTATCTCCGATTATTCACCAAAAAACTGGAAGTAGAGCTGTGGCTCAGGTGCTAGATGACTAACTGTGAGCAAAAGAAGCTCAGGGACAGCACCTACGCCCTGAGTTCAAGCCCCAGGACTTGCATGCATGTGGGCATGCACATATACACCCCCCTACACACACATGCATGCATGTCCTCTGAAAGTCCCAAACCTAAGGCATTTATCTACTAATGACTGTGACACCTGGGCAAAAGGGTTTCTAGGGAATACTAGCTCCCTTCTGAGCAAAGGTGAAAAGGGCCTGCACAGTTTATAAGAGATGCCCGACACAGGAAAACACGGAATTCCAACTTGTGAGATGAGAAGCCTCATGCCTGCATAGAATGGTCTCCCATAGGTGCTTTATGAACAAGTGGGCCTCAAACTTTATCTTAGAAGTAGAAATTTATTTTTCTGGGAGGAAGATGGTGGAGGAGAAGCTGGAGGCTGAACAAGCTCTTGCACAGAAAGCAGTTTTAGTGTTCCAGTGAACAGTACTAGGCTAGAGAATCACACCAACTGTGCCATCACAGTACAGAGAGTTTGGCCAAAGTGGGAAAATCCAGGCAAGGAGACAGATCTGAGAACTTGCTGGTAGCCGTGGCTGTAGTTGCCATACCAACAGAGAGAGTCCAGGACAAAGGCACCAGACACAGCAGGTGAGGGGATTCTACTCACCACCAGCAAGAACTGTCAAGAAGCAGATACCTTCATCCAGCAGATTGCAGACCAGAGATGGCCCAGGAACCAAGACTCTGGTGTGAGTAGAACCCTTACATCCTCATTCCTTCTCAGGCAGCAGAAGAGGGAAGGCCTCCCCTCCCCCACCACCTGAGATCTCCATCTTTGATACTGACAAAGGCCTAGCTAAGCAGCTAGCTCCAACTCAGGTCTTGGAAGAAAACAAAAGAGTCATTTAGCAGGTCACAGGAACCTGACCTGACCTGCCAGCCTCAGCTCCACCCAAAGGAAAGTTACCCAGCCTAGGCAGAAGAAGTTCCGCCTTGGAGGAGTGGCTTTCTTCACTGGGTAAACAGAGCCAGAGGCTGCCCCTCCCTACAGAAGCCTAGACAAACAATTGAAACTCAGTAAACATAAGTGCTGAGAATGGCTCCAGGCTGGGCTCTGTGAGTGTCTCAGGAGCTAGCCCCTCAGGGAAAAGCTACTGATTGCTGAAAGGCCTCAATCCTACCCAGAACCTAGCCTCATCACAGCATCTCCAAATTAGAGGAAACAGCCATCTCCCTCTTTTGTGATACTCATAGCAGATCTCCCTCCCACTGAACTAGCCTGGGAGGAAGATCACAAAATCCTGGGTAATGCAGAACATTTTTATGCCTGCTCAAACAAACTGACTTAAGAAACCAAGTGAAGCCACAGGAAAATCAAATACCACAAGCCGACCAGAGACTCCACCAAGATACTGGTTATGGACACAGGGGAGACACAGGATCTTCCCATTCCCCCCCCCAAAAAAAATCAAAGAACTCTTTTCCTACCTTGTTTTAAATTTTTTATTTTTAATTGCTTTCTATTAATCTGTTTTTAATCATAATTTTAATTTTAGGTGCACATGTGTGTGTGCTTTAAAAAAATCCCTTTGACCTTTCGGTCCTTTTTTTATTCTTTTCATTTTTTTCAATCCTTCTTTCTTTTTTGCATGACTTAATTGCTGTTCTGCTCATCCTCAGAGATTATTAGACGATATCCCCCATTGTGAACATATTTAATACAGAAGATTATTACTCAATTCACAACCTCTTAGGCTTAAATTCTTTAATAGCAGTATTATCTCTTTATACCTATATAATTTTCAAGTAACCAATTTTAAGAATTTTTTTTCTTTTTCATGTTTCTTTCAATCCCTCCCCTCCTTTTATCTTATCTGTTTCTTCTCTCAATATCATTTGTTTAAACTTACATAATTTTAAGTGTTTCACTTTAAAAATTTAAATTTTTGTTTTTCCATTTTTTTCTTTTCCCCCCATCTCTCTTCTATTATTCTGTCCAATCCATTTCCCTCTCTGAGATTAAGACTTGGTTAAATTCACTCTCTTTTTATCTCTCTACATTCCTTTAATCCTATTTTTCCCCACATTTCTCCCTAAACCTAATAATTTCTAGTTTGCCAAATTCTTCTTTGCTTTCTTAGCCCATTAATCCATAGTTGTTTGATGTTGAATAGATTGTATCTGTTGAACTAGATTGTATCGGTAGCCATTTTGACTGTGCAACTACAGAACTCTAGTTGATGCTTACCTTAAAATAGTGTTCTAGCACAAAATTGGTGTTATTTTCATACAAAATGGACAGAACAAGCCTGAGAAACACAAGAAAAAATGGCAAGTCCAGGTATTTCAACTTCCACTCATGATAATCAGGTGACAGAACAGTTAATGAATAATCCAGAGGAGAGTTCCCAAAAAGCTCTGCAAATGAAAATGAATGAATGAAAAGATTGAAAATCTGCAAAGGACTCAGTGTGAGTGTGATAGGGAGCAAGAGGAGGCAAACCAAAGATTAATACAGGAATCTGGTGAGCGTGAGGAAGCTACTCAAAGATTAATATAGGAATTGCATGAGGAGTCTGAGAACAGTCAAAGAGAAATACAGGAATTGTGTAAGCAGACTGACAACAGTCAAAGAGAATTATAGGAATTGCGTGAATGTGAGGAAGCTAATCAAAGAGTAATACAGGAATTGTGAGAACAGGATGAGAATAGACAAAGATCAATAGAGGCATTCATGGAATCCATAAACAGATAGCTGAAAGAATTCAGGGAGACCACAAGGGAATGCTGAATGGAGCCAGACAGAAGGATTGGGAATCCAAGGAAAACATAACCAATCAACTAAGTGATTTAAGAATAAACACTGAACACCAAATTAAGGAAGTAAAGAAGTTCATACAAGATCTAAAACAAATCTCCAACAAAGAATTTGAAGCCATCAAAGCTAACCAATTAGAAGGAAAAGAAATAAAAAACAAAGTAGAAAGTCTTGACAGTAGGTTAGACCATGCAGAAGATCGAATCTCAGGGATTGAAGACAGCCTAGATATTATAGAGAAAGAACATACAACTATCCAAGACAAATCCAAGAAATATGATAGATCTATCCAACATTTGGAAGACACAATCAGAAGGCCTAATCTGAGAATAATGGGTGTAGAGGAGCACCTAGAGACAGAAGTTAATGGTCTAAGAAATTTAACAGGATCCTAGCAGAGAACTTCCAAAACATGCAAAAAGATAGGCCTATTCAGAGACAAGAAGCTTTTAGAACCCCAAATAGACCAGACCAGAACAGGACATCCCACTGTCACATTATAATCTGTACAGGATCAATTCAGACCAAGGAAAGAATCCTTAAAGCTGTCAAGGAGAAAAGCTCAATCACCTATAAAGGGAAACCAATTAGAATGACATTAGATTTCTCAGCAGAGACAATGAAAGAAAGAAGAGCCTGGAATGATGTATGCCATGCCCTAAAGACAAAAAACCATCGACCAAGAATACAGTACCCAGCTAAACTCTCCTTCATAATTGAAGGTTAAATAAAAACCTTTCATAGCAAAGAAAAACTGAAACAATATATCACCACAAAACCTGCCCTACAAAAGATACTTAAAGTGTCCTATGCATAGGAAACCAACAAGACCACAATAAAGACCAAGAAGCCACACCCAAACTGAGAATCTAAGAACCATACGAAGAACCCCATTGTCACAGCCCCCAAAAAGGTGGATAAAATGGCAGGAACTCCCAAACACCTCTCAGTCCTAACTCTCAACATTAACAGATTTAACTCTCCAATTAAGTGACATAGGCTGTCTAGTTGGATTAAAAAGCAAGATCCTTCTTTCTGCTGCCTTCAGGAGTCACACCTTGCCCATAAAAACAATCATAATTTGAAAGTGAAAGGATGGAACAAAATCTATCATGAAAATGACCCCATAAAGAGGCGGGAGTTGCAATCCTAATATCAGATAAAATAGACTTCAAATTAAAATTAGTGAGAAGAGATAAAGAGGTTGCTACATACTAATTAAGGGATCTCTCCTTCAGGAGAACATTACAATTCTAAATATCTATTTGCCAAACAATAGAACAACCAAATTTATCCAAGAAACAATACTTTCCTTCAAATCTCACATAGAGCCAAAGACATTAATTGTTGGAGACTTTAATACACAATTATCCCCACTAGATAGATCAACCCGGCAAAAACTCAAGAGAGAAACCACAGATCTAAACAACTGCATAGATCAACTAGATTTAACAGACATTTACCAAATATTTCACCCAACAGCACCAGAATACACATTTTTCTCAGTTCACAAAGCTAACTTGTCCAAATTCAGAAACATTGAAGTTATTCCTTGCATTCTCTCAGACCACAAGGAAATAAAATTAGAACTCAACACCAAAAGTCACTAAAGAAAATCCTGTAACACATGGAGGCTCAACAACACACTGTTGAGTCACCAGTGGGTCATGGAAGAGATTAGAAAGGAAATTCAAGTGTTCATGATATTCAACAAAAATGAACACACAAATTACATCTCCTCCAGGACACAGCAAAGGCATTACTCAGAGGCAAGTTTATAGCTCTGAGTTCCTCCATCAAAAATTGGAGAGATCTGAAACCAATTTAAGAGACATCTGAACCTCCTTGAAAAAGAGCAGGAAGCTAAACCCCAATCCAGTAGATGGAAAGAAGTAATTAAAATTTAATCAGAATTAAACGAATTAGAATCCAAAAAAACCACAGAAAGAATCAACAAAACAAAGAGTTGGTTCTTAAAAAAAATTAACAAAATTGATAGACCCTTAGCAAATCTTATCAGAAAAAGAGAACACACCTAAATAAACAAACTCAGAGATGAGAATGGAAACATCATTACAGAAACAACCAAGATTCAGAACATTATAAGGGAATACTTCTCAAACCTTTATGCTAATAAGTTTGAGAATCTAGTATTGCTGGGTTTTCATCCATCCCACAGAAGATGGTCGGGGTCTGAGGAAGGGTAAGTGTGCCACTCGCCTGTTCCCCTGCCTCCCTTAGCCACGGAGCCAGTCAGACGCAGTGAGGAGTCAACTCAAGCAGGAACTCGTTTATTATCACACAGCAAGCCTTTTTAAGGTGGCATAAAAGGGGAAGAAAAGGAACAGACCAATTACTGTAAAGGTCACACTATCATGTGCCTAAGCTTTCTATACTTTCCCTGCTGTCCACGAGCTGTTCATGAACTGACATCACTTCGCCTGATCATGGTATCCAATCAGATTTTAACGTAAATAACTTGGGTTCTGCCCATTCAACTTCCTCTCAGTGCCATCTTTGCTGCCCATGTGCCCCACATAGTAGAAATGGAAGATTTCCTAGCAAATATTGACATGCCAAAACTAAACCAAGATGAATTCAACCAAATTAAGAGGCCCATAACAAGCACCAAAATACAAAAAGCAATAAGAGACCTCCCATCTAAGAAAACCTAGGATGGGATGCATTTACAGCGTAATTCTACAAGACCTTCAAAGCAGAACTCACACCAATACTCCTCCAACTCTTCAATGAAATCGAAAGAGAAAGTTCACTACCAAACTATTTCTATGAAGCCATCGTAACCCTCATCCCAAAACCAGGCAGGGACTCATCAAAGAAGGAGAATTATAGACCCATTTCTTTGATGAACAGTGATGCAAAACTTCTCAACAAAATTTAAGCCAACTTCAACAATTCATTCAAAAAATCATATACATCAAACAGGATTCATTTCAGGGATGCAAAGCTGGTTCAAATAAATTAATGTAATTCATCACATGAAGAAGAGCAAGGATAAGAATCACATGGTTATCATCACATGAACAAGAGCAAGGATAAGAATCACATGGTTATCACATGTAGAAAAAGCATTTGAAAGATCCAACACTCCTTTATGAGGAAGGCTCTAGAAAAACTAGGAAACCATGGAACCTTCCTCAATACAATAAAGGCTGTATATGACAAACCTACAGCCAGCTTTATACTTAATGGTGAAAAACTAAAGCCATTTCCACTTAACTCAGGAACGAGACAAGGATGTCCACTTCTCTTTAATTTAGTATTAGAATGCTAGCTATAGCCATAAGAAAAGATGCAAACATTAAAGGGATCCAAAGAGGGAAAGATGAAGTAAAACTTTCCCTCTTTGCAGATGACATGATCTTGTATTTAAAGAATCTCATGGACTCCACTCCCAAATTACTTGAGCTGATTCAAAACTTTGGCCAAGTAGCAGGATATAAAATTAACCCTCAAAAATCAATGGCTTTTCTGTATGCCAACAATGAGAAGAGGGTGGCTGAAATCAGGAAAACAACTCCTTTTGTAATAGTCCCGCAAAAATAAAATACCTGGGAATTAACTAAAGAAGTAAAGGACATCTATGATGAAAACTTTAAAAATCTGAAAAAGGAAATCAAAGAAGAACTTAGGAAATGGAAAAACCTCCAATGTTCTTGGTTTGGAAGGATCAACATCGTGAAAATGGCAATACTTCCAAAGGCTATCTGCAAATTCAATGCAATACCTATCAACATCCCAACCTCATTCTGCAATGAAATAGAAGAAGCAATCCAAAAATTAATATGGAACAATAAAAGACCCTGAATAGCAGAAACGATCCTTAACAGAAAGAACAGTGCTGGAGGAATATCAATACCATACTTCAAACTCTACTACAAAGCCATAATAATCAAAACAGTTTGGTATTGGCACAAGAACAGACCTCAGGACCAAGGGAATAGATATGAAGACCCAGAAATGAACCCACAGACCTATAGCTATCTAATCTTCGATAAAGAACCTAAAAAAATAGAATGGAAGAAAGACAGCCTCTTCAGTAAATGGTGCTGGCAAAATTTGTTAATCACTTGTAGAAAACTAAAGCTAGATCCTTATATATCACCCTGCACCAGAATCAACTCCAAATGGATGAAAGACCTTGGAGTCAAAGTAGACACCCTGAAAGCATTACAGGACGGAACAAGAGAAACCTTAGGTCTCCTTGGCACAGGCTGAAATTTTCTTAATAGAGATCCAGAAACACAAGAAATCAAAGAAAAGTTGGACAAATGGGATTGCATGAAGTTGCAGAGCTTCTGCATGGCAAAGGACATAGCTAGCAAGATCTTCACTAGCCCTACAATGGACAAGGGTCTCATATCTAAAATATACCTGGAACTCAAAAAATGAAATCCCCAACAACAAATCCTCAAAGAAACAACTGCCCAATAAATAAGTGGGCTAAAGACTTTCAGAGAAACTTCTCTGAAGAGAAAAGAAGGATGGCCAATATACACATGAAGGAATGCTCAACCTCTCTAAGCCATAAAAGAAATGCAAATCAAAACAGCACTGAGTTACCAACTCACCCTAGTTAGAATGGCAAAAATCAAGAACTCTAATAACAACAGATGCTGGAGGGGATGTGGACAGAAGGGAACCTTACTTCATTGTTGGTGGGAGTGTAAACTCGTTCAACCACTTTGGAAATTAGTATGGAGGTTCTCAAAAGACTCCACATCGATCTCCCCTATGACCCAGCAATCCCACTCTGGGCATTTACCCAAATGATCACAAACAAGACCATACTAAAGCTACCAGCACAACTATGTTTATTGCAGCATTATTTACCATAACTAA
>NW_012267353.1:1800929-1819254 GCF_000151885.1 Dipodomys ordii
TAAGGACTCAAATTGTTTTTCTTTCTTGCTATTGTTTTTAACATATTTATAAGATGATTTCTTTGTTTCTTTGTGTGTCCCCCCCAAGGTATAACCCCTGTTTTCATTGTATTAGATGTTGGTATAATTTGTGGAGGGGGAGGGAAAAAACATTACAAATTATTTAAATAGGGTACAGGTGGACCCATTGCAACAATGAGCTCTACAAGATGTTATGTCAAAAAATGAACTTTACAGGGTTGGGGGGGTAGGGGGGTTCAGGAGGGAGATGGGAGGGCAGGGGAAACAAAGGGGAAACAAAGGAGGAGGCAACAATGCTTGATAAGAAATGTACTCATTACCTTGCTCATGTAATTTTAACCCCTCTGTATGGTATTTTCACAATTAAAAAATTAATAAAAAAAAGAAGAAGTAGAATTTTAAATCAGTCTAGGGACCCAGAATGAAAGGCTTTCAAATTCATCACTTAAGCTGATGAGTTTAAAATTACTTGTGGATTTTACCTCTGTGCTGTTCCTGTTTCTTCCCCTACAATCAGGGGGTGGAGCTGACCCATTTGGCACCAGTGATTTCTCCATGTGGATGATTCATTCTCTATTAATTCCTTATCCTCTCTCACTTAGGTGTCCTTGCATTGTTATCTTCCCTCCTCTAAATTAATCCATCAATAATGATTTAGCCTAGTCAACTGTAAAGATGAACAGTGTATGTGTGTGTGTGTGGTGTGTACGCATATGTTCATGTGCACAGAGCCTCAGAGAGTATTGTCTTTAGGGCTAAAGACAAAGGAAGCTAGCAGGTATTTCTAGCTTATATTATCTGTTTATTTATGTAATTTTGATCTGAGACCAGAACTTGAGCTCATTTGGCTAACACTCTACCAACTGAGTCAGACCTCTAATCTCTGTTTATTTTTGAGACAGGATTTCATTAGCTATATTGCCTAGGCTGGCCTTAAATTCAAGATCCTAATGCTTTAGCTTCTCAAGTGTTGGGATTACAAGTATGTACCATGTCTGACCTGGCTTTTTTCTAAAAGCTTATGCCTTTAAAAACAAGATGGCACCTTCTGGGATGAGAAAGAGATGAGTAAGACCCACAGTCAGTAGCACTGAAGATCCAGATCATCTTTTATGTCAGAACCTCACCTCCACCCCTCCTATGTAATGTCCTCATAGATTCAATGGTTTTGTGATTCATCAATCCCAATATCCAAGCCAGGAACAGAAGTACCAGAGTGGCCATGTAGACAGAGACAGTCGCTACTTTAGCAGCAACCAGGGTGGAAAGGTGATTGAGGTACCACCCCATAGTGCCTTGCTGTGGATGAGATTGTGGGCTTTTGATTTTCCTGGGGAGGAAATGAAGGAATGACTAAAGGAAGTTTTCCTGCAGCTCAGTGAAGCAGGGGCTTGATGTTTGTAATTATTTATTCCAAATAAGGAGATTTTGGACTTAGATGCATATGTAACTCACAAACATCTATATAGTATATTTACTATTTGACAGTCATTGTGCTTGACATTGGAAAATATTAAAATGGCTCAAACACAACTTTTCATTCCAAAAGTACATACAAGAGCCAAAAAGATCTGGGTGGGCAAACAGAGAAAGACTCTCTCTCATAGAGTTTCCGTATCTTTCACCATGGCCTTAAGCAGGCCTCCAGACATCATACAAACATGGCCTTGAGCAGTCTCACAGGCAAGTCCCTGGACATCATAGCATGGTCCATCGTTCCTTGAAGACTTACATGTTAACAACGAGCTTATTGGACCTCAGAGCTGTGTATGGGAATGAACGATCAGAAGAGGGACTAAAGAATGCACACAAAGCTCATGCAGGCTGCACAAAGCCTCTGATTGGGTCTGGGGACTGATATGGCCCATACAGGTTGTCCAATTATCTGGAGAATCAGGTAGCTCTCTCCTAGTAATGCCTTGTTAACTGTGCACTACTCTAGTTGGTGTCCCCTCTTGCAACTCCTGCCTAACAGGAGCTCTGCTTATCTTTTTTCATTTTTTAATTATAATTTTGTATGTACAGAGGAGTTATGGTTAAATATGCCAGGTAAAGAATACATATATTTTTTACAATCTCACCCCTTCCCTCTCTCTCTCTCTCTCTCCCACTTTTTCCCTCCCATCCCCAACCACAAGTTGTATAGTTTATTTTCAACATAGTGTCCAGTGAGCACCACTGCTGCATTTGTTCACCACTGGTCCCTGCATTTCTGTGCCCCTGCTTCCCAAAGACAGATTAAGAAACAAACTAGAGAAAAGAAAACAAAAACAGCAACAAAGATAAAATCTCTTATTTCCTATTCCTGGAGTCAATTTCAATAAATATTGTTTTTCATGATCAGATGCACATAGGCATTGCACCTTTGTGTTCCTCACCTAAGAATATCCTCTTTTGGTGTGAATGCCTAGAGTCCTGTATTATTTATCATTTCTCAGTATTTTTTTAACCATTCAATGTGTTTACTTATAGGTTCATAGTCACATTCTAGCTACCACAAATGAGGGAAAACATGCAACATATGTTTTTCTGGGTCTGGCTTACTTTGCCTAACATAATCTTTTCCAAGTCTTTTCATTTCCTTTCTAATGGCACAATACTATACTTTCTGATGGATGGGTAGAATTCCATTGGTATATATATCACATTTTCTTGATCCATTTGTTCATTGAGGGGCATCTGGGATGATTCTATATCTTGGCTATGGTAAACACTGCTGCAGTGGGCACGATTGCGCTGGTAGCTTGAGTGTAGCCTTATTTTCTTTACTAAAACTTTGCTGTTTCCCTTCTCCCTTGGTGTCCATGAACTCATTCTTGGAGACCATAGTTACAAAGGATCTGATCCAGGTATTGCAATGTTTCAGTATTGCATACACCTAGTCAGAAGCAGATAATTAGTGATTATATAGGATGGTTTAAATACACTTGTAATATATAAGGCATGATACAAAGAATATGCAGGTATTATGGAACTCAAGGAAATAGTGCAAGAGACCAAGACAGGAGTAGTGTTTTTGGAAGAGATGATGTTTGAACTGAGCCTTAAAGGGTGAGTAAAATGATATATCTTGAGGGAAGAGGGAGAGGATGAAGAGATTGTACAAGCAATAAGAACTCTGGGGAGTTACTTTCACATTTCTAGATAACAAATGAACCACAAATTTAGCTTCTTGAAACAACATACAGATTTATAAATCTCACAGTTTCTGAGGGTCAGGACTCTGGGACAGCTTAATTGGACTCTCTTTAGGACCTCACCTGGCTACAATGTGCATCGTCCAACAATAAGATTGTAGTAAAAAAAAAATCTCCCTTAGAATATTAACCTTTGCAGCTCATTGTGATAAATGTGGTTGTTGGATTACTTCTCCAGCCTTCTCCAGAGACTGTGTTCTAATGTCCCTTTTTGGTTTGGAAGAAGGTATAATTTTACTGAAATGTGGATACTAACCTTGGGAATGGCATTATTAATTTTTCCTTTCATGAGTTTTTAAACGTTTCCATCTGAGCAGCAATCAGGCTAACATGATGTTGACACTTTTCCAAGAACTAGCCAATATCAACAACAGCTCAGGAATGCAATTTTTGACAAGGTTCGATTTGATGCTGTGCACATCTTGAGCAACTGTTGGAAATTTCAACTGAGACCTTGAAACCAAGGGAGCTTTGCCTGTTGGCTTCACCTGAAATTTATTTATAATGTATATTAATTCCAAAGGCATTCAACAATCCCATAGATGGTCTTCTTTTGAGCTTCTTTCAATTATTCTGCCCAGAGCTAGTTTTGGAATCCAGAGCTCCCAGTAAGAAGATTCAGTGCGATAATTCATTCTTGGGTTTGATAATGCTGATTTTTAGATTATACAGTGTTTAAGTGTTAAGTGATTATTCTTTCTTTGTTTGCTTTGAAAACTTTCTGAGGATTCTGTGCATTCTTTAGCCCTAAAGTGTGCTTTGTGTTGAATTTTTTTTAAAAGAGTATCTTGAGTCACTTTCTCCAGATCTTCTATTGTAATAAATTCAAGAAAAATTGAAATTTTGCTAGGAAATTAAAACTTATTCCTACCAATTTGAATAGAACATTCTTTTATGGTTATTTTGCTACCTTTTGTATCTTGGATTATGCCTTACTTTTTAATTTCTAATTTTAACTATTGTCTTTCCTTTTTAGGAAGAATTTATATCTTATTATTGTTCTTTTCAAAGAATGAAGCTTTGGAGCTGGACACTGGTGGCTCACACCCATAATCCTAGATAATAAGGAGGCTGAGATCTGAGGATCTGAGTTAGAAGCTACCTAGGCAGGAAAGTCTGTGAAACTCTTATCTTCAATTAATGGCCAAAAAGTTGAAAGTGAAAGTTTGCCTCAAGTGGTAGAGCTCTAGAGTAAAAAGGTAAAAATGGTAATTAATTTTTTATTTTTATATTAGTTTTTGGTATTGAACTCAAGGCCTTGGGCTTCCAAGTGCTTTACCATTTGAGACATACTCTAGTCCACTTATTTTTATTTGGGTTAGAGATAAAGTCATGTTAACTTTACTTGGGCTGACTTCAAACCTGTATGTCTCCTTCTCCTACCTCCAATGACTGTATTATGGGTATGTACCACAAACAAAATAAAGTTTTTTTCTTTAGGTGATGTTTTCATACTTCAATTTCCCAGGAAGATCATCATTCTCTACATCTTAAAAGAGATTTTTTTAAAAAAATCATACATATTTCCAAGCTTTTATTGGGAAATACTAGAATAAGGAAAAATAAAACAAATTTTTTAAAGAGAGAGAAAAAGATTAGAACAAGTAGTACAATACAAAATGACTGGTATAAATCCCAATATCACCAACTATAATCATTGTGTAAATATCAATCCTGATAAAAGACAAAAGTTAACAGGTGAAACAAAAGTGTTTATACCATTTACTGGGTTAGAAGTACAGCTCAGTGATACTCACATAGCCTTTGCAAGGCCTGGATTTACATGCTATTTATTAGTAAAAATATAAAGACAAAGTATGATAAAAAACAATTAGTAGAAAAACTAAGCAGCCAATGAAATCCCCCTCTACACAATTAATGTAAGCTAATAAAAAATAAGAAACAAGAAGCACTAAAAGCTGGTATAATTATGTTAATAATAATAAAGGCCTGAAATAATGATTAGTGGCAATTCTGAAATGAGCCACTAAATGAATACAGAAGATCCAATTCACCAGGAAAATATTCTAAACTTCTGTACATTAAATAAAATAAATAAATGACCCATAAATACACTAATTTAAAGAACCCATCTAAAGCAAAGCTTGATAAAGGTCTGAGAATTAAGGAGGAGTTAAGGTAATGGGACCATAGTGGAAGAGTTTTATTCACCAGTTTTAGCAATCAGTCCATCAAACAAATTTAAAAAAAAAACCTTCATGGGGCTGGGAAGGTGGCTCAGTGGTAGAGCGCTTGCCTTGCATTCTTGAGGCCCTGGGTTCGATTCCTCAGCACCACATAAGCAAAAAGAAAAAGCCGGAAGTGGTGCTGTGGCTCAAGTGGTAGAGCGCTAGCCTTGAACTGAAGAGTTGAGGTACAGCGCCAAGGCCCAGAGTTTAGGCCTCACGACTGGACCAAAAAAAAAAAAATCATGAAAAAAAACCTTCATAAACCTACAGAATGTGTAATATAATTAAGCTAGTTTGAATAATTATGCTTATAATTAACTCCAAAATCCATATTCTTTTGGTACACAAGTAGATATCTTATGAAAAGCCATTAACTATGAGGCTACAAATCAAGACTTTATATCTTTCTAAGGACTGACAACGTAGAGAGCATGCAATCTGACTACAAAAATAAAATATTATTTATTTCTTGTCAGTCATGGGGCTTGAACTCTGGGCCTGGGCTCTGTCTCTGAGCTCTTTAGCTCAAGGCTAGTGCTCTACCACTTGAGCACAGTGCTACTTCTGGTTTTCTGGTGGTTAACTGGAGATAAGAGTCTCACAGATGTTCCTGCTTTGGACCATGATCCTCAAATCTCAGCCTCCTGAGTAGCTAGGATTACAGGCGTGAGCCACCAGCACCCAAAAAAATAAATGTTTTTTTAAAATTATCTGTTTATATTTTAAAATGTCAAATCATTCATATATGTAACACATTAAAATGTATTTACTAAGTAACACATTAATATAAAAGAAATTGATATAAACATAATAAAATATCAGAACTTATGACATGAAGCTGAACTAGGATGCAACTTTATATTTGCATTTAGGGAAAGAAAGCTAAAAGTTAATGATAGCATCACATTTAAGAAATTAAGAAGAGAGCAATGGTATAAACCCAAAACAATAGAAATGTAAATTAAAAACAGAGGGAAAATTAACAAGTTCCAAAGAAATAAATATTAGTAAGATTGACAAAACTCTGGCAATGGCAAAAAGAACAAAAAAATAGACATAAGTCAAATAAACAAAATGTGTAGATAGCTACACATAAGTCAGAGATTAAAAGAATAATAAGGAAAATTGTGAACTTCACTATAACAAATTACAAAATCAGATGAAATGGAAAAAAATTCCTAACCACAAATGACTCAAGAAGAAATGGAAAACTAGCCTACTGCTATAACTACTCATTAGTGGTTAAAAAAATTCTTCATAAAGAAATCAGGATGCGTAGATGATTTTACAGACAAATTCTCAAGGAGCAAATGATTTAAATCTTGCATAAATGTTTCCCAAACATATAGGCATGGAAATGCCTTGTAATTCTTTTGAAGAGAACTAGAATAACTATGCCAAATCAGAAAAAGAAATTAAATGAAAATTACAGGCCACTCCCACTGTTGAATATCAATGCAGAAATTCTTTGCAAATATTATCAAATCAAATTCAATATAATCAGAGGTGCAATATCTCACTATTTACTAGTGAGATGTGTGAGCCATATAAATCTTGTTTGCCATTAAAAAACTGATGAATATAGAAGAAAAGACAAATCTGCAATCATTTTCATAGATGAAAAGAAAACTTCTTGATAAAATGTAACATGTACTCCTGATTTAAGAAAAAAAATCCTTTAGCAAATTATAAATAGACTGAAATGTTCTTTACTGTATAAAAGATATGTACACAAAGCTTTCAGAAGTATCATACTTAAGGGTCTAAAAGGAAGTATTTATAGTGGTTATTTTTCCACTCTCTGTCCAATAGCATTGCAATTGATTTGAAAGGAAACAACGATAAGATATTGTGCATAGTTAACTCAAAACTCAAAGAAAGATAATTAGAATTTAAAAAGATATTTATCTGGGTGCTGGTTGCTCACTCCTTTAATCCAAGCTACTCTGAAGGCTGAGATCCTCAGATCTCAGCCAACCTAGGCAGAAAAGCCTGTGATACTTTTATTTCCAATTAAGCAGTAAAAATCTGGATGTGTATCTGTGGCTCAAGTGTTAGAGTGCTAAGCTGTGGGAAAAGGTCAAGTGAGAGTTTGAGGCCCTGAATTTAAGTCCCACTACTGTCACATAAAAAAAAATGTTAGCAAAGTTGATGGATATAAAATCAGCCTAAAACTGTTACTTTGTACATGAGTGAGTAAGCTAGAATAGTGAATCAATTTAAATTACAGCAATGAAAAAAACCCCAAATAACTAAGGAGAACTTTATTATAATTTAGGTAATACCTCTATGGGGGAAAAAGTATAAATTCTTACTGGAAATAAACTTTTTTTAGGTCTTAGGAACTTGAACTCAGTACCTGGCTTTACCAATGGAGCCACGCCTCCAGCCTTGGAAATAAACTCTTAAGGGAGAGACTTGTTTTCATAGTTTTTGAGACTTAACATAATAAAATTGCATTTGATCTATAGATTGTTGTACAGATATTAACTTCTGAAAGGTTGGTTTTGTCGGTACTGTCTGGTTTGTTTTTGTGGAACTTGACAATTGAATTCTAAAATATCTATGAAAGAGCACAGAGTCAAGAGTCAGCCCCAACCACCATTAGCACTGATTCTGACACCATGGGAACAAAGGCAATGGTGGCATTGTCCAATGCCTTGGCTGTTCCCAGAACCTGATGACATGGGCAAGTATTAAGGGTTTACACGTGAATAGGCAATCCAATACATCAAAGAGCTTTTTATCCCTGAGTACTGTGTTGTTTATAACCTAGAACACACCTTATTCTTTATTTCTAAAATTAACTTTTCAAAGTATTGTTCAAGTGAAAGGCAAGTGTGGGCCAGAGTGTTACAAAACTCTTATCAGGATAGAAAATACATATATTGCTATTTGTGTCATGTAAATCCCGGGTGTCTTTATTCAGTCATTCAATACATTTGTAATAAGTACCTACTGAATAATCAGCAATTTGATAGACATGTTGTTTATTAGCTTCAAGGACCTTGAAATGCAGGTGGAGCGCAGCCTGCAAGAGAGCATATGGACTCATATGCTGGAATCACACACACTACTTGCAATGAGGTTTCAGGGAAGAAAGACATCACTGGAGCCTAGCTTCTGTGGAGACAAGTGGAGGATACGATGGGTCACTGAATAGGGATAATGACTTCTTGTTGCTTGTTAAGAGTATCATAGGTAATGTATTTCAAGTCTGTTCAATCAGCAAATCATTATTTAAACCTGTCTCAGAAAGGAGGTGTGGCTTAAGTGGTAGAGTGTCAGCCTTGAGCAAAAAAGTCAAGTGTGTGAGAAAGGATCTGAGTTCAAATTCCAGTAGTGACCGCCCCCCCCAGATAAACAAAACAAAACAAAATCCCAAACACATGCATGAACATACACAAATGCACACACGCAAAACCCTAATTTCACAAGACCCAGAGTGATCTCTCTTAGATAAGGGTATAGCTTCCTTTTGCACCTTGCTAATTTCTGTTTATTTTTTATTTTATTTTTATTTTTTTGGGTCTGGTCGTGGGGCCTGAACTCTGGGCCTGGGCGCTGTCCCTGAGCTCTTCAGCTCAAGGCTAGCGCTCTACCACTTGAGCCACAGCGACACTTCTGGCTTTTTTCTTTTTGCTTATGTGGTGCTGAGGAATCAAATCCAAGGCCTCAGGCATGCAAGGCAAGCACTCTACCACTGAGCCACCTTCCCAGCCCCTTAATTTCTGTTTATTTTTGAACTAATCTTTTGCCTGGAAGGGAGAATAAGGAAGAAAAGCCATTACCTACCTATCAAGAGCTGGAAGCTGAGGAGTTTCTTCCGTACTTGGACAGAAAACCTTCAACGTGTGTGTGTGTGTGTGTGTGTGTGTGCATGCACTCACGCTCACACATGTTTATCTTAGGGCTTGAACTGAGACCTGAGTGCTGTTTCTAAACTTTTCTGCTCAAAGCTACCACTTGTGCCACAGCAACACTTCTGGATTTTGGGTGGTTTATTGGAGATAAAGAGTCTCTCAAAACTTTCCTGCCTAGACTGGCTTTGAACTGCTATCTCAAATCTCAGCCTCCTGAGTAGCTAGGATTATAGGCACGAGCCACTGGCACCCAGCCTCCTTCAGCTTTTCAGAAGGTATCATACTGTAATCATAATGTAATGATGGAAAAACAATAGAAGGAAAAAGCCATGTTGGATAGTTATCAACAATCAGTGGCTCTGGGATGGATTTTCACAGCTTGTGTTTGTCCTGATAAGTATCAGTACTCTATTTAAAAATCACTATTTTTTAAAATAGTTATACTATTTAAAAATCATTTCTATCTTCATATCCATTGTGGAATGGAGTGTTACTTTCACAAGGATCATGTAAAGGAATTCACTTATTATTAAACCAGAGGACAAAATGTAAATAAAATGTAAGCATGTTTGAAAATCTCACAACAATTTATTTGGGCCCTCAACATCTTACTTTAGTCAAAAGTATGCAACCAGATATGGAAACATCATGGTAAAATCCTTCAACTGTGTGAAATTTCGAATATACCAGTAAAAAGTATGCAACCTAGAACCAAAATACTCAACTTATTTGAAAAATTATCAGACTGATTTTTTTTTTACTTGCATGTTGAATTAGGCCCGAACTGTAAAACAGCCTCCACATTGGCCATTTTGAGCTGGCTCATTCTTTGTGGAGGAAGCTTTCTGAGGCTTTGGCAGTTGCTTAATAGCATCCCTGGCTTTAATCTAGAAGATGCTAGTAACACCTTTAATCTATAAGATGTTAGTAATGTCCATTCCCAAGTTGGGAGAAGCAAAAAGATGTCCCCTTGGGATACACTGGCCCTGTTGGGAACGAATGTTCAAGGCAGACAACTCCACTGCAACCTCTTAAGTAGACATGACTCTAACCAGAATATGTTAATAAGGTTGCTTGCCTGTCTGTATCTTTCACACTTGGTAAGGCACTGTCTTCATGGAAGACATCTATCAAATGACTTTTTTTGGGGGGTTGGGTGGGGTCCAGTCGTGGGGCCTGAATTCTGGGCCTAGGCGCTCAGCTCTTCAGCTCAAGGCTAGCGCTCTTTAGCCACAGCGCCACTTCCGGCTTTTTTTTTTTCTGCTTATGTGGTGCTGAGGAACCGAACCCAGGGCCTCAAGCATGCAAGGCAAGCGCTCTACCACTGAGCCACCTTCCCAGCCCTCAAATGACTTTTTCCTTAGCTATTTTCTGTTCCCTTTTCAATTCATACTCAGAGATCACCTTCTACCTGTCATTATGAGGGTCAAGGTTAAGTGAGCATCTCATCTGGGAAGGTTTCCTTCTTGGAAGGATTTCAGGGGAGGAGAGTCATAGGTAAGCCTGACTTTTGTAAACCAGGTGAACTCTCCTTTGTCTCTGAGAGAAATAGTAAATGAAGCTACCAGAAGCTGAAATGGAAGATTCAGATATTCAAATCTTTCAGGTGGTAGACAGGATGTGGTCTGGCTTTTGTAAAGCCCCTGGAAGTTAGGAATGTCACCACAAAATGTAGAGGAGTGGTAGGGATAGAAATATATTTAGTTTGAGTTGTGAATACTGAAATTCAGATATATTCCTATGCTAAGGAGATGTGATTAAAAACTTCTTTCTAACTATTCAAGAAAACAATGCTAATAAATTGCTTTTTTTGTTTTGTTTTGGTTTTGGTGCTGGTCCTGGGCCTTGAACTCAGGACCGTTGCGTAGTTCCTGAACTTTTATGCTCAAGGCTAGCACTTTGCCACCTGAGCTCAAGAGGATTAAGGACTTTTTGGTTGTCAACTGGAGGTAGAGTCTCATGGACTTTCCTGTTCAGTCTGGCTTCTAACCTTCATCCTCAGATCTCATTCACCTGAGTAGCTAGGATTACAGGAGTGAGCCATCAGTGCCCAGCACAAAGTTACCATGTATCAAAACTTTGAGGAACCAAGAAAACATTTTGGTTTAAAGTATTGGGATCCAAAGGTGAGGTGGGGTGATTTGCTACCTTGGCTCCAGCTGTATCGAGTCTGGCTTAGTTTCGTTGTCTTAGTTCTGCCCGCTGTTGACTCTGTCATCCTTGGGCTGGTAGCCAAATCTGCCATCAGAACCTCACCTGGAGCTCCTGTTTCCTGTATTTGCGGACTATAATCTCACTTATGATGCAGCTTGAACTCAGTTAATGACATTGGTTCTGCTCTCCATCAATCTCATGATTATAGCGATGCCGTGTTCTGAGCTGCATAATGTTCCCAAACCTGAATCAATTACTGCAATGAGGAGGGCTTACGCAGAGCCCATGGAGCCCCAAGTTTAGAGATGGGACTATCCTATCAAGACGCTATAGATTCTCCTTAGATGGTAGACTTCACACTGGGGAGTCAACCATTATACCACCTCACAGATGCATGGTGTGGAGGTTCGGCAACCTATTTTGGGTGAAAAGAGTTGCCACTTTTTGGGGAAAATACTCCATAAACTTCTGTAGCTCCTCACAGAGCATCCATAGCAAGGATTGAGTCTGAGTTTTGAGCAGCCTAGCCTAAAGAGGCAGAAACTGAGATAGAAATGTACTTGTCCTCACAGCCCAGCTTCTGGCATCCATTGGCTTCTGTTTGAGTCTGAGGCATTGGCATGAGATTACAGGGGAGGATAAAGGGTTCCACCCGGTCACCCAGGCACAATCTCCAAAAATGGTAATATATGTTCTGACTTTGGGCAGTCCCTGGTGGGCTTCCAACCCCTCCCTGTGCCACGGGTCCAGGGAGCACCCCATCTTCAATTCTGTCCCTACATCCAGGAGTGGTAACAGCTCCCTGTAGTTGCTCACCTCTGGGTTGAACCTCCTGTTTGTTTTTGAAGCTCTTCCATACCCATCCTTCACCCATGTGCCCAATTCCCAGGATTTAATTTCCTCTGGAGAGATTTCTCTTTTCCCAGTCATTCCTAATCTAATCTAAGCCGTTATTATTATTTTCTTTCCAGCCCAGCATGGCTTGGAGAAGCAAGGGTTACATGATGAACCAAATTAAGTTGAGACCTCCAGGGTGTTATGGCTCTACACTCCAGTAAGCGACTTTCCATGGGAAATTAAAATAGATGTCTTTTATTCCTTCCTCCCATCTGTAGAGTCAGGAGTGAAGGAGCCACTGTCCTTGGGAATGAGGTCTTGTGATTGTCAATAGGAGTTATGACAACTGATGGAGGGCTTAGGTCTGATTTATAAGGAATGCTGGATTTGCATTAGCGTGGTAGATTGAAAATAACATCCATGCATTAGACCATATTCAGATTTAATGGAAAAATAATGACTGCATTAAATCAGGTTTTATTATTATGGAGGGTTTTAATTTGGCAGGACCACTTTCCTTTTGTGATCTAGAAAGGGCTCTGTGGAGGAAGGCGGGGCCTCCATGCTGATTCTTGACCTATATCCATTCTGCATGCACCCAGAAAGAATTGCACCTGCTAAAACAGGTTCATCTTTTTCTTTCTTTCCTTCCTTTTCCCCCTTCCACACTGGCATTCACCTCTCAAAATCTTACAGATTAATTTAAAAGTAATAAAAATAAGTAGAAGCCATTGTTCTCTCTGGCTTTATGAAATGGAGTTTCCATTGTGGCTTTTTGAAAAAGAGGAAATACATCATTAACGTTGTTGCATTATTTATCAGAGAAGCTAATGAAATCGTAACTACAGTTACTGAATACATGCAGCCTAGTGCTTGTTTGAAACACAGCCTGCAAAACTTCGGTTAATCATTGTGGGACCAGCTCTCCTAACACTTCATTGCATGGAACCCAAATCACTGCAGAAATCTCGAGTCTTACCAAGGTCTCTGCAGTCACACTCATGGTTAAGGTGTGACCCTGAAATGCAGCCAGAAAGCAGGATTGACATAAGCAGGACCTACAGTGGATTTTAACCCACTTAGACTAAGATTGCCTCCCATATTGCTTGTCTCTTGTTGCAATGAAGCTTATTGATTTATTCACCTTTCTACCTACCTGCCTGTCAGTAGAATTATTATAGGAGGGAAAAGCTATAACTGTAGAGAAAGATATATCTATTTATTTTCTCTGCCTCTCTCTCTCTCTCTCTCTCTCTCTCTCTCTCTCTATATATATATATATATATAGCCTTGCTATCTCTCTATATATAAAGAGAGAAAACTAACACTGCAGAGACAGTGATAGAAAGAGGAAAGACATGCATAGAAAGAAAACAAACTCAGACAAGAGAGAAAAATAAAGAGAGAGACTGCGAGAGAGAAGAGAGAGAGAAAAGACATACATACAGAGAAAAGGCCTGCTCACACACAAAGAAATACAGAAAGACAAAAAACAGAGAGGAAGACAGAGGAAACAGAGAGAGGGAAACACACACACACACACACACACACACACACACAGAATCAACAGCCAATATATAGAACAGTCTATGATTTTATAAAGGAGAACAAGATGCCAAGGATGTGACTTGGCATTAAGTCCTCCTTTAAAAAGTGGTTTACTTCCTGGCAGCTTCACATACCTTGGGGCCTGGGTTGGGGGGTGTTGAAAAGGGTTGGGAGTTCAAAAGGGTTCTGGGTGAGAAGTATGTCTGTCCCCTGTGCATCCTGTGCTGATAACTCACTGTATCTTCAGTGCCTCCTGATTCATGTCTCTGCAGTGTTTGTTTCTTCTCTCCCTCACTGATCAATTTTCCTCAGTATCTCCTGAGCATGAGTCATGGCAGGTAGAGTTTTATGGGCACAAGTACAAACCCTGTGTAACTAGACATCAGAAGGGAAGCATGTGCAAGAAAGATTTCTGGTATTCTGTGGAAGCTGCTTGGTGGTTAGGGTTGTGAGTGAGTTGGGGTCTCCGTGTGTTCCATTGAGCATGTGGGAGCATACAGAGCCCACAGAAAGAAAGGTCAAGTCGTTGGTCTTCCTTCTTCCTTTTCTTTTGTGCTCATGCATGCTAGACAAGCACTCTGCAACTGAGCTTCATACCCAGCTTGACATTTCTGTATTCATCTGGCATGACCAGAATATTCGGCTTAAATGCACTCAATTCTTTACAGGCATATGGATTCTGTTTCATCTATTTTTAATGCATTGTTGACTCCTTTAGTTAATTCTTAACCAAAAAGATTGTATACCCAGAGAGTTTCTCTATCTGGAGAGAGAGAGAGAGAGGGACAGACAGACAGACAGACAGAGACTGACAGACAGACAGACAGACAGACAGACAGAGACAGAGACAGAGACTATATTCCATGATTCATTTTATGGTTCCAGTCGATTGGTCTTGGGATGAACACCTGACCCAAGCTGAGCCAAACATAACTTTCTTTAATCATTTTGGCTTGGTACTCATTTTTAGGGCCCTCTATCTAGGTGATGAATGTACTATGGGTTTAATTTGGGAGTTACTGTAGAAATCCAACAGAAGGAAAAAGAACAGAGATGTATTTGATTGGATTCCTTTGCTCTAGCATCCCGGATTTATGCCTCTCCTTTTGTATTAAAAAATTAATTTTATTGTAAATGTGATGTACAGAGGGGTAGCAGTTACATAAGTAGGGTAATGAGTACATTTCTATTCAAGCAGTGTTAACCCCTTCTTTGTTTTCTCCTGCTTTTTCCCTTCCCCCACAAGTTGTAAAGTTCATTTCCAACATAATGTCTAGTGAGTATTGCTGTTGCATTGGTTCACTCTTTGCTCCATTTGTTTCTGTGATTCTCCTTCCCTTCCCCAAATCAGATAAACTTAAATACAAGCAAATGGTACCAAAATCAGAAACAGTGACCAGGGGAACAAACCAGAGGTAAAAAAGAAAGACAAAAGAAATAACTTCAAAGAGTACACTATAAAAAAAAGAAAAACAGGGCTGGGAAGGTGGCTCAGTGGTAGAGTGCTTGCCTTGCATGCCTGAGGCCTTGGGTTCGATTCCTCAGCACCACATAAGCAAAAAGAAAAAAGCCGGAAGTGGTGCTGTGACTCAAGTGGTAGAGCGCTAGCCTTGAGCTGAAGAGCTGAGGGACAGCGCCCAGGCCCAGAGTTCAGGCCCCACGACCGGACCCCCCCCAAAAAAAGAAAAACAGGAAAAACAAGGCAACTGTGGCTTTCCCTGGATTCTGCAAGCCAATACCTTTCCTTCCTTCCTTCCTTCTTTCCTTCCTTCCTCCCTTCCTCCCTCCCTCCCTCTCTCCCCTTCTTCCTCTCTTTCTCTCTTTTTCTTTCTCTCTCTCACTTTCCCTCATACATGTTAATCTTTTTCTCTTTCTTTCTCTCCTTCCTTCCTTTCTTTCTCCCTCTTCTTTCCTTTCTCCCCTCCCTCCTTTCTCCCTCCCTCCCTTCCTTTCTTCCTTCCTTCCTTTTCTTTCCTTATGCCAGAATTGGGACTCGAACTCAGGGCCTAAGTTCTCCCTTTTATTTCCCTTTCACTCAAGGTTGATTCACTATCACTTGAGCCACACATCCATTTTGGCTTTTACTGGGTAATTGGAGGCAAGAGTCAGATTTATGTACCCTGGCTGACTTCAAACTATGATTCTCAAATCTCATCTGTCAGAGTAGAATTATAGGTATGAATCATGGGCACTGGTCCTCCAATACCCTTCCTTCGGTGCTGTAGGTTTACTTGGGTATCTGTCATGGCAAACAGCGTCCATTGTTCTCTTCATACATTCCTTGGTACATTCACATGTTTGTGAATGGTCACTAAGTCCCTGATACAGTACATGCTATGATGGCGTTCTCTTTCTCATTGTGCTCACCACATCCATCCATCTTTTCAATTTGTTTCCACATCAGATAAGTAAGGAATCGTCTCCCCAAGTTTTTTAAAATGTTATTATAAAGGTGATGTACAAAGGGGTATAGTTATATAAGTCAGGAAAAGACTACATTTTCTTGGACAATGTCATTCCTTTCCTTGCTCTCTCCCAGGTCTCCCCAAGTTTTTAATAACTATTTTGTTTTCAATGGATTGGAAGCAATGGGTGAGGAGGGCTGAATTTATGGTGGACCCTTAGGGGTCAGGGCTCAGCTATGGATTTGTGAGCAGGTGATTAAATAATCTGTCACCAAGCTTCATGGCACAGATTTTTATTTGCTGGAATCTACTAAAGAAAGGGAAGATACAGTTGTTGTTTTTTTTTTCTGATGCCTACAGTGAAGGGTGTGGGGAAGGATTAAGATAAATGTGAAGCACTTGCAAATAAGAAGGGGAGCTATAAGTAAGGGAAAATTATTTGGACAGCCTAACAGCAATGGAATGCCAGCCTGCTATTTCTAAGATCAGTTTGCACTTTTATAGCACTTCTCATTCAGAGATCTCAAGGTGTGTGATAAATACAAACTTACTATGGCTTCCTAGTCCCTTGGGTGCAAGAGATTTAGAAAAGGGAATGATCATGACCCAGAAGAGATGGAAAACATTTTTAGTCAATGTTCAGGGGGTGGGGGGGATTAGGTAAGTGGAATGTAATTACCTCTGCTGGAACTGAGCCAGAACCCAAGAAGTGAATGAATTATCAGGCTTTGGGTCCAGGGTGATGATACTATAACTCTATCAGCTCAAGTACAAGGGAGAGTGAAGGTCAGTCGCATTGCCTGCTTTCATTAAATATATTTCTTACAAGATTATGCATGAAAATGTTTTATTCTTCCATTTCTCAAACTCTATCAAAGATAGATGCTTTCTGTAAAGCCTGCAACGATCTATCTTCCCTACCTCATCTGCAGATCCTCCCCCTTACTCATAACTCCTGACCTTTCCCTCTGGTGCTGGCCCAGAACCTGCAGAAGTGATGAACAAGGGAGTCTGTCCCTGCTGGGACCTCAGGAAGATAGATGAGGCCGTATCCTTCTTTGACTTTTCCCCATTTCCTCCTTCCCCTGTTTCCAACTTGGATATATCATAACTTTTCCAGGTGCTATCATATCCCACTGCACCCTTCCCTTCTCTTCATTTCCTCTCCCCTCCTCTCTCTTCCCTCCTTTCCTCTTCTCTTTCCTCCTCTCCCCTCCTGTCTTTCATCTTGCAGTTCAACATTCTCAGGAGGCTTGGGTAGCCCAGGTTGATTAGAAAGGCCCTTTCTGTGCCCAATAAATAAATTTTAAGTAAAACAGATGCAAACCTCATGACACACCAGTTCAGATATACAGATATAAACAAAATGTTCTCTGTTTGTGTTTTTCTCCTAGTATTAGGATCTGAACCCAGGGTGCTAAGCATGCTAGGCAGATGTTCTATCACTTGAGCCATACCCTAGCCCAAATGTAGCATTTTTTGGTAATAAAAATGTTATGTCTTGGAACTGGAGTTGTGGCTCAAGTGGTAGAGCACCAGCCTTGAGTAGAAAAGCCAAGTGAGAGCTAGAGGCTCTGAGTTCAAGCCCCAGTGCTGGCAAACACACACACACACACACACACACACACACACACACACACACACACACACACACAGTGTTATTTCTTGCTTTCTGCTTCCATTTTTCTAGAAAATGAGATCTCACTACTTCCAGGTAAACTCAGTCAACTTTAGATTAAAATCTAAACCACACTTGTGATTTTTTTTTCTTTCCTTTACATTGGTGTTAAGTTTTGGAAAGGGAACTCAGATGCTCCTTGTTCTCTAATGAAATTAATCTGCTGCTATCCCTTGAGGCATGCTTTGTATTACATCATCATCAAACTGGGCCACTTCTGCCTATGGCCTGCTGGCTTCAGCCTTGTGCTTAGCCGATTCCTTGTTGGTGGTGAAAAGATTGGAGGCACCCAGGCTGGAGTCACCCATCTTCCTTATTCTTTTTTCTTGATACCTGAATCCTTAGCTTTAAACTTAACACTTAAGAATTTGGTGTCTTTGTTCTCTGTTTTCTTTCCTTCCCTCCCTCCCTCCCTGCCCCTCTCCCTCTCTCC
>NW_012267353.1:1819360-1828276 GCF_000151885.1 Dipodomys ordii
TTCCTTCCTTCCTTCCTTCCTTCTTCTGTCTCTTTTCCTTTCTCTCTCTTTTCCTCTCTCTCTCTTTTCCTCTCTCTCTCTTTTCCTCTCTCTCTCTCTCTGTCTTTCTTATGCTGTTCTTGAGACATGAACTCAGGGCCTGGGCACTATTGTTGAGCTTTTGGCTCAAGGATAATGCTCTACCTTTTAAACAACACTCTAGTCTCTGAAAAGTCTCTCAGAAAGTTCTGCCCAGGCTGGCTTCAAACTGCAATCCTCAGATCTCATCCTCTTGAGTAGCTACAATTACAGGCACAAGCCACTGGCACCTGGCTTCTGTTTTCTTTCTTATTCTTAAGGTTTGTGTCCCAGGAGAGGATGACAGAGAAAAAAGAATATACTAGTTAATGCTGCAAAGTATCTCTCCAAGTAAGCCAAATTCTTATCACACACACACACACACACACACATGCACACATGTACACCATTACTTACTTTACAAAAACTACTAAGAACGCCCTAGAACTTGCTAGAAGTGTTGTTCATGAGTACTTGTTTAAAAAGATATGGCATAAGCTAGGTGCCGGTGGCTCATGCTCAGGAGGCTAAGATCTGAGGATAACAGTTCAAAGCCAGCCCAGGCGGAAAGTCTGTGACACTCATTTTCAATTAACCTCCAGAAAACCAGAAGTAGTAGAGCACTCGCCTTGAGCTGAAAAGCTCAGGGACAACACCCAGGCCCAGAGTTGAAGCCCTACGACTGACAAACAACAACAAGAACAACAACAAGATATGGTATAAGCCAGGAGACAGTGGTTCTCACCTGTAATCCTAGCTACTCAAAAAGCTGGGATCTGAGGATTGCAGTGTGAAGCCTGCTTAGGCAGAAAAGTTTGAGAGACTTGATTTTCAATTAACCAGTGGAAAAAAGCTAGATTAGAGATGTGGCTCAAATGGTAGAGTTCTAGCTCTGAGTCAAAAAAACCCAAGTGGGAACACCAAGTGCTGAGTTCAAACTCTAGTACCAACACACACACACACACACACACACACACACACACACACAGAAGTGTAATATAGAGCTCCCTTTTTCTTCTACAAACCAGTGAGATGTGGGGAGGGGGGCAAGGAGGGGACGAGGTGATTGGATTTACACAGTGTAGATTGGTAGTGGCAGTGACTATGCTCATAAACCAAGGTTTTACTTCATTGCAAGTGGAGATGGGATGTGTTCTTTTGTTCTTTGTTCCATTCTTGGGGCTTGAATTCAGGGTCTGTCCCTGAGCTATTGACCTCAAGGATGCTAGTGCTTTACCACTTGAGCCACATATCTACTTCTGGCTTTTTGGTGGTTAATTGGAGATAAGAGTCTCATGAATGTTCCTGCCCAGGCTGGTTTCGAACCTTGATACTCAGATATCAGCCTCCTGAGTAGCTAGGATCATAAGCATAGGCCACCAGCATCGGGCCTGGATATGCCCCTTTTAACTTAGCAATGTTCTAGAACTAAATGACAAAGTTAAATTATGGAGAATAATCAGATTTGGTGATGGATTATTTCAAACAGAGATCCAGAAGCTCATCACACTAGGAAGAAATATTTGCCCCCATGAAATCACATGACATAATAATGCAGAGATATTCTTGTAAATCAGGAAAAAAGAAAATAGTCTTCAGTGTTAACATTTATGTTGCCCTGCATTACTCTTATACTTCTCAGGTCTTTGTTAGTAACTCTGATGATATATATATATATATATATATATATATACATGTATATATATACACACATACATACATACATATATACATACATACATATTTGGCTGCTCAGTGGTCCATTTGAACTTGGGGTTTTCACCTAGAAAAGTTTTTTTTTAGACCTATTTGCTTTGGAATCTTAGCTTTTTTTGGTGCTGACCTGACACCTGATCTGAGAGGGCCTGGGCATTGTCCCTGAGATTTTTTGCTCAAAGCTAGCATTCTGCCACTTGAGCCACAGTTCCACTTCCAGATCTTTGGTGTTAGTTGGAGGTAAGAGTCTCATGGACTATTTTTTCCCAGGCTGACTTTGAACTGTAATCCTGAGATCCCAGCTTTTTGAGTAGCTAGGATTACTGGTGTGAGCCAATGGTACCTGGCTAATTTTAGCATTTAAAATTTTTAACACCTTATAAATTTCCTTTAGCTAAAATGTTTGTCTTGCCAGTGATTTTTTTTATAGTTTTGTAGTCTGTAGCGCCAGAACAGGGCTCCCATTGCCTAAGCATGAGGCTAGAAGGAGTAGATTATGTTTAAGAACAGGATGGTCAGGATTCAATTATGAGTTGGGGTGTGTGAGAGCAGAGAATATGGGTCATGGACAAATCAGAAGTAAAGTATAAGCCTAAAAGTGGCAAGACTGGTGGCAAAACTTAGTACATCCTTTCTGAGATATACCTCATAATAAATTACCTTGGAAAGTTGTGCTAACATTTCTACTCACTCATCCTGGATCTTGGTAGTATTCAGTTTACTAGGTGAACTGGTCTTACAGCATTTCCCTTGAGGGATGCATTGTATGCATTGTATTGCCTGATCATTAGACTGAGCCACCTGCCTGTGGCCCAGTTTGATGACCAGGTAATACAAAGCATAGTTGGTGGTGAAAAGAGAGACGCCTCCAGGTTTGATTTGTACATCTTCCTGGTTCTTTTTTTCTAGCTTTTGAACTTAATGCTTAGGAATTCTTTGTTCTCTGTTTTCTTTCTTCATCTTATGGTTTACAACCCATGAAAGGTCAGTATAGAGGAAAGAAAAGGATATATTAGTATTTCTCTTAAACACTAGTTCTGCCAGATGCTAAAGAGTAGTAGTACCAGAAAGTTTTGCCTAGAAGTACCCGAAGCTGACTCTGGATGGCAATCAGGAAAAAGAGCTTATGTCTTTATGTGAAACCTGGACAACAGATTTAGAACAGGCATGTACCCAAGGAGAAGTAGGTGACCAGGGGACACCATTCCCATCACCAGTGGATATCTAACTCTTTCTTTATTCCTCCAGTGGCTTAGAGCTCTGGACCTTGCATCTTTATTATGGCCATCTTGATTAAACTCCATTGTCCCTGCTTCTCTGATGCTTTCCCTAGAGTCAAATTCCCAGCAAAGATAATCCAACTGGTCCTATCTACAGGGTGGTATCTGGTTCCCATGAAATGAGGCAGTACCTCTCTGCATTTTGACCTTCTGAAGTGAGAGCTGGGTCTGCCCTCCCAGTAAGAGTCATGCAGCTGGGAATTTCCCAAGCATAGGAAAGTGCTTCAAATGCCTGACAGCTGAAGTATGCTAAATGAAAACAAGATGTTTCATAGGAAAAGGTTCCATGCTCAATTAACTTAGGAAATGCCAGGTTCCCTGGTTTCTTTATCAGCGGGGTTTTAATGGAGACTCTTCAGAATGGACTATATGATCCCCTCCCTTCTTTATCTCTGTATGAGTGTTCCATGGATTGATTTATAAGTCACCAATTCAAGGCAATTATATGTTTTCTCATAGTTAACCTTAGCCAATCAGTCTCTTTATGGACACATGCCATAGTTTTAGTTATAAGAACAAGAACTGCAGTTTCTGGTACTTTAAGGTTATCTTTGGCTTCCTGGATAGCTCATATTTCACCATGAATGTAAAAGTATCATTCCACATTGGCAATACCAACCCAGGAGGGCTTTTCCTTCCTTACTAAGTCTCTTAGATGTGCTTCTACCATGCAAGTTTCCTTACCGAAGCATCTTCATTTGTTTTTGGCACATTCTCCAATTTGCCTGAACAAGATAATGCAGCTTCAGAAAATGTAACTTGTGCCTGAGAGACCTTATATACAACAGAGATGGACACTGCCAAGATTCACATTCTCTGATAACTCAAAACAAATGTCCTGCTTATTTTTATAGCACTACAATGTAAGAACGCGTAATTCAACAACCAAACAAGAGCTGACCTTTAAAGCCATGTTTGGCACAGAAAAGAACTATCTGTATTCATAGATGATGTCTAAACTTTGGGCCAGAATCATAATTTATTTGGGAATTGCTAAGCTGAAGAGGATATCTTTACATGCAAACCAAAGGCCCAGTTCTCTAAGTAGTAGAGTAAGTATAATTGATGTGTCTGAGAGTTCAGTTTAGTTTTTCAATCCATTATATAATTTTTATTATTTTCAAACCTACCTATGACTTCCTTATTATCCTTCGATTTTGCAAAAACAAAGTTAATACAGTGCTACAAAACAGTTATTCATTTAAAGACGTTGGTTAAGTGCAAGGTGTGAGAAATAGTATAGTAAGATATTAAATTTCCTATGCTTTTAAGGAGCTCATACTTAAATTGTGGATTTGTTTATTTAAAAGACTTTGTGTCTGTGTGTGTGTGTGTGTGTGTGTGTGTGTGTGTGTGTATTGTGGCTTGGACACAGGGACTGGTCCCTGTCCCTTAGCTTTTTTTTCCCTCAAGGCTAATGCTCTTCCACTTGAACCACAACTTCACTTCTAGCTTTTTGTAAGAGCCTGAGCTGATTTTGAACCTTAATCCTCAGACCTCGGCATCTGGAGTATTTATGGATTATAGGCATGAGCTACTGGCACCCTGCATAAAACACTTTTTGAGACAAGATCTATTCTACCTACAGTGGTAGAAACTCAGAACTGAACAGAGCATAGAGAGTTAGATAGAGAGATGGGGGAAAAGAGACAGAGATAGAGACAGAAAGAGACAGAGACTGTCATTAAACCACACATTGCATCATTGTTTATGGAATTATGCTTGTGATTAGAGCCATGCATAAAAAGTCTAGAATGCCACAAGTGTTTGATGGAAAACATTCACTGAGAATAGCTTATGAGCTGTACCTTGAAGTATGAACACAGATGAATGTGATGAAGACAGACATAGAGGGTAGAACCAAGAATTTTGTAGCAGAAAAGCCTTTTTATCTGGTACCGGAAGAATGGATCAAAATGGATACAGACATGATAAATTATACATGACTCTAGGTATTCTCACAGTGAGACCAAAGGAGGATATTCTTAGAAGAGGATCACAAAGGTTCAATAGCTATGGACATATAATATAAAGTGATATTTATTGAAATGAACTGCAAGAAATGGAAACAAGAGGTTTTATGTTACTTTGCTTCTTTTTTTTCCTCCTTTGTGTAAGGTATATTAAATAGGTAGGTTTCATTAGGTAGCCGATAAAGAGAATACTATGTGCTATTCAGGCAGGAGAAGAAGTTTCTTTACTGAACAGCTGTCCCAGCCGTGCATGGTGGAGAGGCATGGCTGAAAAGGAAAGGGGCAACCCACCCCTGGGCCAGGACTTATCTAGGCCAGGGACAGGAAGAGGTGTGGCCAGGTGGGGGAAAGGTGTGACCACACTGGATCTGGATGTGATCTCAGGGTCTGGGAACTGCCTATGGTCAGATGGAAGGCATGTGACCAGAGGTGGCCAAGGATGTGACCTAGCAGGAGGGGAAGGTGACTGCTTCCAAGTCTGTTACCTAGGTAGCAGATACTGGGTGGAAACTTAGCCAAGAGGTAGGGAGGTATCCCTGTGCAGACATTATACTTGGTCTCTGTTTTTGATCTCTGTACCTTTTGTCTTGCAAGTAAGTTTATCTGTTTGGGGGAGGGTAAGGAGGAGTCCAGAAATGATAGGTCAAAGGGCAAACTATTTCAGCAGGGATACTCACTAGACACAATGTAAAATGAACTGTGTAACTTGCAGGAGAGAGGAGTCAGGAGGGAAAAACTGGGAGAAAATGAGAGAAGAGGTGACACTATTCAAAAAGAAATGTACTCATTACCTGACTTATGTAACTGTGACCCCTCTGTACAATACATTTACAATAACAATAAAATTTTTTAATTTTTAAGTTTTTAAAAATTTAAAAATTACAGAAATAGGTGGGGTCTGACTAGACAGGGCCTTGGAAATTAAATGCAACAAGAAGGCACAAACACGTATCATCAGGGAACTATTGAAGCAGATGTCCACTTGGGAGATTATTCCTTTTATTCCAGTGCCACTCATGGTAGGTGAAAAAGATCATGGTAAGAGGTATGTTGCTATTCACACAGTGAGACCTGGGAACACAGGACCTGGTAAGCAGAAAGTGGCCCACACCATGAGGGTATGGACAAAGTTTATTGAGACATCACATGGTTATATACAGGCATAGAAAATGAATCTTCAGTCAAGGGGCAGTCACAGGACAGTCATGGGACAGAAAGTTATGGGGATGCAGACAATGGGAGTTAACAACCGTTAGTCAGTGAGCAGGAAGAGTTAATTGTTGTCAACAAAGGTGAAGCAGTTTCATCTGAACAACAATTATAAAGAGTAAGTGAGGGGCAGATGGACTCCCTTAGAAACACAAAAGGGGACAACGAGGTATTGTTATAGAGGCATTGTCTACGGAATTATTCAGGAGTAGCAAAGGGCACTTTCCCCATGTCCTCTACCAAGGTCATGGCTGGGCATCCAGACCTTCTTTCAGATAAGGAAAGAGCTTCCTCATTCCATCCTGGAGGCAACAGCTGGGTACCCTGACCTTTGCCAGGGTTATGGAGGAACATTCTCATTTGCATACATAAACCTCACACAGCACAGTTAGGCAGGGTTACACAAGTCTGTGTCTCCAACAGAGGTACATAATTACAAGAATATAAGCGAGTCCAAACCAACCAGATTTGACACTTGGTTAAATGAGAGGCATTTAAGAGAAGTAAGAGTAAATTTCCAAATGCAATATGTTTGGTTAATGCTCTAAGGGACAGTAGAAGCATGTGGATTATCACTGGGTATCCTCAAAGGCACATAGAGAGGCATATACCTCAGATGGTATATGATTTATTTAAGGAGGCCAGATAGAGGGAAACTAGCTCATAGATAAGGCAGTAAAACGCAAACATCCTAAGTGATAGAGGCACTGTGGTTTGTAGGAGTTCTGTGAGAGCAGCTGTGGATTAAAGGAGCCAGAAAGGCTTCATAGTACCCACAGGACCTGGGTAGAGAGAGGAAGAAGAGGATTTCTGCTGGAAAGAACACATGGAAGAAAGTGAGGAGAAAGTATGGATAGCATGGTAATGGAGTACAGAGCAGATTAGTTACATCTAAAAGTAGTGTTTGTTTGAGGAAAATGGTGATGAGTTTGTAAGGGTAGATTAAGGGCAAGAATAGGTGAATAGAATTTTTAATGAGATATTCACCAAAGCAGATTAATATTTGCAGTTAGAGAAAGGGATTTTCCCCCCTCAGTACTGGGATCTGAACTGAGGGCCTGGGCAATATCTCTTAGTTTTTTCATTCAAAGCCGATACACTATCACTTTAGTCACTGCTCCACTTCCAGCTTTTGGGTAGCTAACTGAAGATAAAAGTCTCAGAAACTCTTCTGCCCATGCTGGCTTTGAACTGTGATCATCAGATCTCAGCCTTCTAAGTAGCTAGGACTACAAGCATGAGCCCCTGGTGTCTGAACAGGGATTTTTTAGGACTTTTGTCTGTTACAACATTGCATTGCAGAGGTCTGAGAAATTTAAAACACGATCTTTTCCTATTGCAAGGAGGCAGTGAAAGAACTGGATTAAAGAGCTAGCTTAATGCAGTTTTACAGATTTATCTAGTCTGTGGCATTGTTACAAAGCAAAAACAAACAAACAAACAAACAAAAAACTGTCTAAGACATCATTACATCCTGTCCTCATATCCTATTCTCTTACTTTAGTTTCATGGCTGAAGCTACTTAGTCCATGTGAACTTTCAACCCATCCAACCCAGCTCTACCACTATCACCAGACAACAGGAAAGGCTTAAGGTCACTTCTGACCTTCCTGATCATGAAATCTTTTAACCCACCAAATTCTAATTCCTCTGTCTGATTAGCAACTAGATTAGTGTCTCTTGAATTGTATGTGGGATAGTGACCTAGGAGAAGCCCCCAAACAAGACTGGGAGCTCTGGGGAGTTGGACAGTTCAAGGTCAATCCTAAAGTAGAAGAATGCATTGTCTTTCTCACCCTGAAATTTATGCTGCATGTAGTTTGTTTTTCTGCTGTTTTAGACTTAGCAACTTCCTTCTCCTATGCAAAGAGCAGAGGGACTTAAGCCTGCAATAATATTGCTTCCCACAGAACAAACATTTCTTAATCTCTAATGGATGTTGCCAGATCATTGACCTCTGTTCTAGAGGTCATCAGAAGAACTCGGTAATAATGACAACTAAGAACTGTGGTAATTTCCATCCAAGTCCAAATCACAATGGAACAATAGAAAAATAGTTGGATCTGAAGTAGTTTCAAATTTCAGATCCATGTAATTGGGGGTGAGTCATATGAACATTTCTTTAACTGTACAGTGGGATGCAATAATACCTTGGAGACATGGAAGAATTGAAATCAGGTTTTGTGTATTGGAATTTTATGTGAATTACAAGTTCGAACTTATTAGCAGTAAGAAAATTTTCTTTGAGACAAAAGTTTATCCCAGAGGGATAAACCTGAGAGACTGTAGGGATAAAGGTAAGCCTTTGACCTCTTTGCCTCTCATATTTTATACCATAGGCTCCAACAACAAGTCTAACCAACTGTAACCATCACTTCAATTTTTCTTTACTGAGACTATCAGTTATCACTTCTATGTCCCCTCCAAAATACATTTTGAAACTTAGCTGTTATAATGACGGGATTCAGTTGAAATTTTTAAGAGGTGATTAAAGATGTTATCATGGAGCCGGGCGCTGGTGGCTCACGCCTGTAATCCTAGCTACTCAGGAGGCTGAGATCTGAGGATCGTGGCTCAAAGCCAGCCCGGGCAAGAGAGACTGTGAGACTCCTATCTCCAATAAACCACCAGAAAACTAGAAGTGGTGCTGTAGCTCAAGTGGTAGAGCGCTCGCCTTGAGC
>NW_012267353.1:1829997-1833240 GCF_000151885.1 Dipodomys ordii
CCCACCGACGTTGTAAAGCTCGTTTTGGACATGACAACTTATACTTCTCGTTGTTGCATCAGGTCCACCTGTATCCTTAAACAACTGCTTTTTCCCCCTTAGGTATTTTAATTTTTTGTGGGGCTATTATGAAAGGAGTTGCTTTCCTGATTTCAGCTGTGCTCTTCTCATTACTGGCATACAGAAAAGCCATTGACTTTTGAGGGTTAATTTTATAATCTGCTACTTTGCCAAAGTTTTGAATAAGTAACTTGGGAGTGGAGTCTGTGGGATTCTATAAATACAAGATCATGTCATCTGCAAAGAGGGAATGTTTTACTTCGTCTTTTCCTATTTGGATCCCTTTAATGTTTGCATCTTGTCTTATTGCTCTAGCTAGGCATTCTAATAGTAAATTGAAGAGAAGTGCAGGGAGTGAACATCTTTGTCTCATTCTTGAATTTAGAGAAAATGGCTTTAGCTTTTCGCCATTAAGTGTAATGCTGGCTGTAAGTTTGTCATATACAGCCTTTATTCTATTGAGGAATGTTCTATGGATTCCTAGTTTTTCCAGAGCTTTCATCATAAAGGAGTGTTGGATCTTGTTGAATGCTTTTTCTGCATCTATTGAGACAATCATTTGTTCTCATCCTTGTTCTTGTTGATGTGATGAATTATATTAATTGATTTGTATATACTTCACCAGCTTTGCATCCCTGAAATGAATCCTGTTTGATCATGGTGCATGATTTTTTTTTTTTTGATGAGTTGTTGAAGTCGATTGGCCAAAATTTTGTTGAGAAGTTTTGCATCGATGTTCATCAAAGAAATAGGTCTATAGTTCTCTCTCTTTGATGAGTCCCTGACTGGTTTGGGGGTGAGGGTTATGATGGCCTCATAGAAAGAATTTGGTTGTGAACTTTCACTTTCAATTTCATTAAAGCATTAGAGGAGTGTTGGTGTGAGTTCTGTTTTGAAGGCCTTGTAGTATTCAGTTGTAAATCTATCCAGTCCTGGGTTTTTCTTCTGGGGGTGGGGGAGTGGGGAGTGTGGGGGGGGAGGTCTCCTATTGGTGTTTCTATTTCAATGTTTGATATGGGTTGGTTTATATCATCTTGGTTTAGTTTGTATGTGTCAATATTTGCTAGAAATTCGTCCACTTCTTCCCGATTCTCAAACTTATTAGCATAAAGTTTTGAGAAGTTTTCCCTTATAATGTTCTGAATCTTTGTTGTTTCTGTGGTGATGATTCCACTGTCATCTCTGAGTTTGTTTATTTGTATGTATGCTCTTTTTCTGATAAGATTTGCTAAGGGTCTGTCAATTTTCTTAATTTTTTCAAAGAATCAACTCTTTGTTTTGATGATACTATTTTGTTTTTTTACTAATTCATTTAATTTTAATTATTTTTTTCCATCTACTGGATTGCGGTTTAGCTTGTTGCTATTTTTCAAGGAGCTTTAGGTGTCTCATTAAATTGCTAGTTTCAGATCTCTCCAATTTGTTGATATAGGAACTCAGAGCTATCAAATTGCCTGAGTACTGCCTTCACTGTGTTCCAGAGGAGTTGGTAATTTCTGTGTTCATTTTTGTTAAATATTATGAAAATTTGAATTTCCATGTGTTACAGGATTTTCTTTGGTGGCTTTTTGGTTTTGAATTCTAATTTTATTTGCTTGTGGTCTGAGAGAATGCAGGGCATAATTTCAATGTTTCTGAACTTGGACAAATTTGCTTTGTGACTTAAAATGTGATCTTTTTTGGAAAATATTCCATGTACTGCTGAGAAGAACGTGTATTCTGATGATGCTGGGCAAAATATTCAGTAGATGTCTGTTAAATCTAGTTGATCTATGCAGTTGTTTGGATCCGAGGTTTCTTTGTTGATTTTTTGCCAGATGGATCTATGCAGCGGGGATGGTGGTGTGTTAACTTCCCCAACAATTAATGTCTTTGGATCTATGTGAGATTTGAGGGAAAGTATTGTTTCTTGTATAAATTTGGGTGCTTCGTTATTTAGTGCATAGATATTTAGAATTGTAATATCCTCCTGAAGGAGAGGTCCCTTAATTAGTATGTAATAACTTTCCTTATCTCTTCTTGGTAATTTTAATTTGAAGTCTATTTATCTTATATTAGAGTTTCAACTCCCGCCTATTTATGGGGCCGTTTGCTTGGTAGATTTTATTCCAGCCTTTCACTTTCAGAATAGGTTGGTTTTTGTTGTCAAGGTGTCTCTTGAAGATAGAAGGACCTTGCTTTTTGATCCATTTAGAGAATCTATGTTGCTTAATTGGAGAGTTAAGTCCATTAATATTGAGAGTTAGGACTGAGAAGTGTTTGGTAGGTTCTGCCATGTTATCTACCTTCTTGGGGGCTGTGCCAACTGGGTTCTTCCTATGATTCTTGGATTCTCTCTTTGGGGGCTGTTTCTTGGCCTTTATTGTGCCCTTGTTGGCTTTCTTTAAGTATCTTTTGTATAGGTAGTTTGATGGAGATATATTGTTTCAATTTTTCTTTGCTGTAATACGTTGTTATTTGTCCTTCCATTATGAAGGAGAGTTTAGTTGGGTACAGTATTCTTGGTTGGTAGTTGTCTTTAGTGCATGGCACACATCATTCCAGGTTCTTCTTGCTTTCATTGTCTCTGCTGAGAAATCTGAAGCTATTCTGATTGGTTTCCCTTTATAGGTGATTGATCTTTTCTCCTTGACAGCTTTAAGGATCCTTTCCTTGGTTTGAATTGATCTTGTGCAGATTATAATGTGATGGAGGGATGTCCTGTTCTGTTCTGGTCTACTTGGGGTTCTTTATCTTGTATCTGAATGGGCCTATCTTTTTGCATGTTTGGGAGGTTGTCTGCTAGGATCCTATTAAATACATTTCCTAGATCTTTAACTTCTGTCTCTAGGCCCTCCTCTGCCCCCATTAGCCTTAAATTAGGTCTTCTGATGGTGTCTTCTAAATATTGAATAGATCTATCATATTTCTTGGATTTGTCTTGAATACTTGTCTGTTCTTTCTCTATAATATCTCGGCTGTCTTCAATCCCTGAGATTCCATCTTCTGCATGGTCTAATCTACTATCAAACTTTCTTTCTTTCTTTCTTTCTTTCTTTCTTTCTTTCTTTCTTTCTTTCTTTCTTTCTTTCTTTCTGTCTGTCTGTCTGTCTGTCTGTCTTTTTATTGTGAAAATAACATATAGAGGAGTTACAATTACATGGGCAAGATAATGAGTACATTTCTTATCAAGCATTGTTGCCT
>NW_012267353.1:1833290-1841268 GCF_000151885.1 Dipodomys ordii
AAAAAAAAAAAAAAAAGAAAAGATGTTATCATGGCAGAATGTTATACAGAGGACTCTTGATTTTTTTTTTTAAAGGAAAGGTTCAATCTGCTTTTCTCTTGGTTTCACACATTTGCATGCCCTTCTGCCTTCCACCATGGGGTGAAGTGTATGCAGATGCAGCCTCTCTACCTTGAACTTCTCAGCTTCCAAATCACAAATCTAATAAACATCTACTGTCCATCATTTACCCAGCCTGTGGCAGAATATGAATGACAACACTTCCATTTCCTATTGTCTCTGTTCATGTATGCATCTCAGTGTCCTGCACTGTGACAGTTTGTCAGTTGGCCTGGCTCTTTCCATTGTCACCTTCTCTTTTGTTCATTTTTCTCCTTACTCAGTTTTGAGAATGAATTCTATTATTTTGGCCATGTCCTTGGCAATCTGCTTAGTTCCTTTGCCCTTCCTTTCCTCCTATTTATCCACTTGGCAAATTCCAGACTTTAGCTAGAATCATTTATTCTTATTTTCTATCTCTATATTTAAACAACTGAATGTTGGCCAAGACACATTTCCTTTAGAATAGATGGCAATGTAGTAGTGAATCAGTAGTGAACTCTGCTTGACAATTTTATTAACATCTTAATAATTTCTATTTTACTAAAATGACTTCCTTCCCCCCCCCCACCTTTTTTTTTGTTGGTTTTGGGGCTTGAACTCAGGGTCTAGGTGCTGTCTTTCAACCTCTTTGTGCTCTAGGCTAGTGCTCTACCACTTGAGGCACAACACCACTTTTGGTTTTTGAGTGTTTAGTTGGGGATAAGAGTCTCTTGGGGACTTTTCTGCCTAGGCTGTCTTCAAACCAAGATCCTCAGATCTTAGCTTCCTGAGTAGCTAGGATTGAAGGTGCGAGCCACTGGTGCCCAGCTAGAATGACTTTCTTAGAGATAAGATTGTGCCACATGGCTCAGATAGGCCTTGAACTCATTATGTAACCAAAGCTGGCCTTAAATTCATGATTCTTTCATCTCTACCTCCTTAGTGCTAAAATTAAACAACTGTTTTCTAAAAATAGTACTCTTGTACTTTATGTCTCCCCATTTTTCCCACCTCTCCTGGAGTATTCCCAGCTTCCTAGTTTGTTCAGAAGATTGTATCTGAATGAGGGTTGCTGGCTTATCTTGTCTTCCCACACCTGACATTGCTGTCTCCTTCTATCTGGCCTATCTTCTCACACTTCCCTTGGTTACAGCAAGGTAATAAAGATGTCTTTGTTCCAAGAAATAGCAAGTTTCAAATTTACTTTTGTGGGTATCTGCTCTTTGTGGGACTTCACTACATTTCATTTTCTCTCTCCTACTTCATCAACCTCTGCCTTGAACTGAGACATTCATGCTCTTGAAGCTTTGTTTCTAAAACAAGCAAACAAATAAATACAGAAATCAGAAAGAAAAAAGAAACCCTTTTCAGCTCTCTTACTGCTTCACTTCCTCATTACCCCACTCTAACAATAAACTTCTTTCCCTTGGGGTTGTTGCAATGGTCTCAATGTTCCTCCTAATTCACATACTGAAATCTAATTAACAAAGAGAAGGCAAGGGTAGTGGGGGTTGGAGGTGGAGCCTGTGGGTCATGGAGGCAGAGCCCCGTTAACAGAACCCTGTTAAAGAATCCGAAAGAGGTACCTCATGCTTCTATCATGTGAGGATGAGCAAGAAGGATCATGTGTGAGAAAATGGTCCTCAATAGATACAGAATCCTCTTGCACTTTGATCTTGAACTTCCCACCCTTCAGAATAATGAGAAATGGGTATCTTCTGTGGATAAGCCACTTAATTTATAGTGCTTTGTTCTAAGGGCCAAGGTAGTTTTCTATACTTCCTATTTTAAATTGGTGTCATTTCCCATTCATCCTTCCTTCTAGGCCACACAGCTTCTACTTTCCACCCCATTTTTCACCAAATTGATGTGTGTGTGTGTGTGTGTCCCTTCATTGTTTTATACAATAGTGGCACTCTACCACTTAATCCACACTTCTATTTCTGGCTTTGTGGGAGTTAATTGGAAATAAGAGTGGACTTTTTTGCCCTGACTTGCTTTGAGCTGTGATCTTGAGATCTCAGCTTCCTGAACCAAGCATACCCAACATCTCAGCAGGTTTTGACAGTCAGTTTTTCCTACTCTTCCTTTATTGAAGAGTTTTTTTTTTTAGCATTTGGAATACTTCATGCTCTTGGTTTGTTCCCTGTTTCTCCTTGCTATTCTCTTTTGGTGCCTTCTCCTTTGGAATCGTATATATTACAGTTGCTCAAAGCCTCTGTTCTCTGTAAGATGAGCCCCTGAGGATCTCACTTAACTCCACAGTTTTAATTAAATATTGTCTGTATGTTCACAATTCCCTTGCTTCTTCCTTTCTACCATGGCCTTTCCCCTGAAATCCAAGCTTGCATAGCCACTTGCCTCTTTCATAGCTCCAGGGTTTTGTCCAGGGAAATTCACACACAAAACACAGTACTTGCTTGTACTCTAAGCTGGTTCCTTCTCCACCTCCATTTTAACAAGTGTCTCTACTATTTGTTTAAGTCCCATACAAAGTGTCCCTTGCTTCTTCCTTGTCCATTATTCCCTATCACCAGGAAGTCTGGGACTTTTTGTCAATTCTGTCTCTGAGGTAGACATCTATCTACACCCAGGCACAACTGATGAGTGTTACCTAAGGTATTACCTCCTCTAACGTGTACTGTTAAACAAGTACCTGGACGTTTTGTCTGGCTTCCATGTTTCATTTTATAAACTTCTCTCCATAAAACATCCCAGCAATGTTTTACAAATGTAAAATCGCACCTTCCATAAGCTTACACCACTGAAGAAAGAAAACTGTCACCAAAACAAAAACGAAAGAAGAGATTCTAACCCCATGAGGGTTCTAGGCTTTTCCCTCACACTCTTGTGTTGGTCAGCCTTCCTTTGCTATAACAAATACCTCAGACTATCAACTTATGAAAAGGAAAGGCTAATTTTGGCTCACAGGTTTAGAACTTCCAATTCACGATTAGACAGACCTATAGCTTTTAGGCCTTGGATAAGGGAAGGGAGAAAGCCATAATGATAGGATTTGGTGGTGAAGCCAAGCTGTTAGCATCATCCTCACCTTTGGTCCTCAGCTCCACCCATACCTGAGCTCCTCCCTGCTGTGGAATTCCTGCCAAACAGCTGGCAACTCCCTCTCTCCATCCGGACCCACCTGAGTAGGCACCTACTTCACTTCCTGCCCCCGAGACCCTCCTGCTACCTAAATAGGGACAGGTGCCATAAGGTCCCTCTTCCGGGCAATATGGCTCCTCTAATAAAGCTTATAATAATCTTTCTCATGTGCCTGCTTGCCTCTGCGTGATCCCCTGGGATGGATGTGAAGGATCCTTTTGCAAACTACTCACATCATGACCAGAATGCAAAAGAGAAGCAGCTTGGGTCCCACCATCTGCTTTGATGGCACAATTCTACTGATTTAAAGATCTCCCACTTTTCAGTAGTGCTCAATAGGGGAGAAAACATTTAACAAACACAAGTTTTTGGAGAGAACATTCCAGATCCACACAATACCAATTCCATTGCATCTCATTCCATTCTTTTCCTTATTCACTGAGTTCTAACAACTGAGTTTCTGATCCTTGGGTATGTTCATTTCATTCTATCTCAGACAGGCTGGCAATGTGGCTTAGTGGTAGATTGCTTGCCTTGCATGCATGAAGCCCTGGGTTTGATAACACATAAACAGAAAAGGTTATAAGTGAAGCTGTGGCTCAAGTAGTAGAGTGGTAGCCTTGTGCAAAAGAAGCTCAGGGACAGTGCTCAGACCCTGAGTTCAAGCCCCACGACTGGCAAAACAAAACAAAACAAACACATAAAAATAATAACAACAAAAAACCTTTTCATTCTATCTCAGACAGTTTGTACTTGCTGTCACATTTGTCTGGGTTGTTCTTTCCCTGACTTTGTTTGTGGAGAATCCTTCATCTCTCCAGCTTCTACCATTGAAGAAGCCATCATCAGCCCCCCACCAGAAACAGACTTTCGTTATGATACTGTCCATCATAAACACTGGGTATTTCTCCCAGGCTACTAACCATATTCTTTGATTGTCCCTTTGTTTAATGTCTTGCTTAGTGGAATGCAAGCTCCACAAGGGCTCCTCTGTATCCTGAGCCTCTAGTACAGCTCCCATTGTGGGCTATACAGGACCTGTTGGATGGAAAGAAGGTTTTAAATGTTTTGCACAAGCAAAAAGTGGAGATTAATCCAGAAACTAGAGCAGATGCCTGTAATCCACTGAAGAAATATGTGAGTACTGTGAGTTTGTCAGACAATTCCTGGGCCCTGCCCAACAGAGTGCCCAGAGAAATAATACACAAGTGTTTTGTTTAGTTTTGTTCTGTTTGTTTGGTGCCAGTTCTAGTGCTTGAACCCAGGGCCTTGCCTTGCATTTTCCCTTAGTTTTTTGCTCAATGCTGGTTCTGTGTCACTGGGGCCACACTTCTGCCTCTGGGTTTTTGCTGGTTAATCAGCAATAAGTGTCTCTCAAATATCTTCCCATCTGGATTTGAACCATGATTCTCAGATCAAAGCCTCCTGAGTGGCTAAGATTAGAGATATGAGGCCCTAACCCCCTGGCTATACCTGTTTTTGTTTTTGTTTTTTTGCAGTCTGGGGAAGTTGGAAAACTTTTGTTATTACTGCCTTTGGCCTACAGTTATGCAAATACTTTGGGTGTCTAAAATGCAAACACTTAGAATGCTTAAAATACTTTTCTCATAAACCTTTTCATGAAATATCTTTACATTAATGCTGGAAACAACTCTTTTATTCAACTTTCACGTAAAAACATTACTTGTTCATGTTAATATTGAATCTAGAATTGAATTTTAGCAAGCACTAAGTGTGAGGAGGAGATTATATGCTACACTGGGGGATATTGCAATTGCAAGAAATCATGTTGAGCAAGACCATGTGTATTGATATCACAGGAGGAGAGAGGGCTGTGTTTGCTCTTTGCCATAGTCCTCTGTGTCTTGGTTCCCTTCTTTCTTCTGAGTTACCTCCTACCTTCCAGTTGACAGGGTTTGGGTGGTTGCCTGGTCTAGGAGGTAGATCCATTAGATTTTTATCCATAATTGGGACCAGACACAAGTTTGGATTCTTTGTCCTTCGTTGAGCAAATGACTCCTTATTTCCTCAGCACTTCCATATTCCTGAGAATGCTCAGGCATTTCCTGTGCTCAGGAGGGCCCATTTGTCTGGTCTTCTCCCAGGAAGTTAGTCTGCCTTTGGCTGTTGAGATGTTCTTTATTGTTTTTCAATTATGTTGAAGCATCCTCATTCTGTCTTGTGTTTCCATTAAAAAGTTCCTATTTTTCAGGAAACCCTTAACCATAATCATTTTGTTCATTTTGTTTGCCAGGCGCCGGGATGGAGCATCTCCTGTGATAAATTAATGCAGCTAAAGCTCCTAGAAAAATTTTCATGTGACATTCACTGCATGTTGGGCATTATAGAATAGCATACTGCCGTTCCTTACTAGAAGTGGTATACTGGGCTGTGGACTCACCGTGAAGAAATGTGGAGATTTCTGAGTTTTCTTAGAAATGTCTCTGATTAATATCCACTTGCAGGTAGAATGGATGAGGGGAGGGAAGGGATCCATTTGCCATAGACTCCAAGAATGTGTTTCAGATGATCAGTTCTGGGGGCTCATTTTCTCCCTCTGGCCTATAGAAAACTTAGGTCTAAGCCTTTGCACTTCTTTTAAAAAAAATCCTGGCTTGTCTTAGAAGCCAGGAAAGATTTACTTTTAGCAGAAAATGTTGGTGTTTGCATCATTGAGTCATTTATTTAATTACCATAACACATTGTTTAAATTAAGTTTCCTTTGAAAAGAAATAAGGGCTTAAATGAAGGGGAAAATAATATGTGAAAGTAGACAGTTTAGGGACACTTAAGGTTCTGCTTCTCCACACCCTCCAAAGGAATTCCAAGGCCCTCAGGGAAACTCCTCACTGACCTGTTTGCTTGATGTTAAGGCAGCAGCAACTTCTCTACCCATCTCCTGAGTTAGGCCGAATCAGGTATGATCAGAATCCTGATGGGTTCTCACAAGTCTGTTCAGAAGTGCTAGAACTGTGTTTGACTTTATAGGAACTTGCTATCAGATCCTTTACCATAAAAATATTTATTTAGTGCCAAGTACTGGTGGTTCACACCTGTAATTCTAGATACTCAAGAAGCTGCGATCTGGGAAATCAAGGCTCAAAACCAGCACAGGCAGCAAAGTCTGAGAGACTCTATCTACAAATAACTAGCAAAAAGCTGGGTTGGAGGATGACTCAAGTGGTAGCGTACCAGGGATGAACAAGAAAACTAACCAAAATTATGAGGCCTTGATTTCAAGCCCTGGTACCATCATGGACACACAAAAGTTGGTTTAGCTGGATATATGAAGCCTACTTTATATTCCAAGTAAAAATGAATAGCAGCTGAAATGATGAATTAGACAAAAAAATGGTGGTTATATGAATATATTGTCAGATGAAATCTCTTTCCTCTCTCTCCTTCCCTTCATTTCTCTTTCCCTTCTTGTTGTTTTGCCATCACTCCTTTCTCTCTTTTGTCTCCTCCCCTCTCTCTTCCTTTCTTCCATGTCAAGAGTTTTTTTCAAGATAGCATGAATGGTAGACTTGCTGGTAGATTTGGAGAAACTGAGGTTTAACCTTTATCTTAACAATTCCTTTTGCCTGTAGTCAAATGTAAGGCAGAGCAATAGAAATGTGCCACAGTAGCCCAGACATTGGTGTCCATGGCCTTCCACGGCCACTTGAGCAAGAGACTCATGCAGACTAAGTAACAGTAATAAGTGGTAGAGAACTGAGTGACAGTACCCCTCTGACTCCCATGGTCCAGCCCTACTCCCCTCCTGAGCATGTGCTGGTGAGAAGGCCGTGGAGCTGAACCAAACAGTTGTCACGAATTTATTATCATTGTCCTTCTCCACACAGTACGGGTATGTTGCAGGGACTGAGAGGTCACATTGTCCTTTACAGTTTATGTATGTGCCAGTGGTCATACGTAATCTTTCTTATCTAGAACATTCAGCAGATAGTTGTGGGGTCCCAGAATGGAAAATAGAATAGAATAGGTAGAATGGAACTGGGATTGGAAGCTAATGGAGCCAAAAAGGAGAGTATAATTTATAATTTAGGCTACAGTTAAAAATAGATGTCCAAGATGAGATGGAAAATACCTTAAGATACCTTAAGAGAAAAGACTATAAGACTATAAGCTTTAAGAGTGGACAGTAGGGGAGATGGACTCTAGTTGGGAAAACCCAGGAGATACTTTATATGAATTGTGGTAGTTTAACCTAGCCCAGCAGCCTAGGAGGCATGCAGAACAGAGCTGTGCCCAGAGTCACGTCAGAGCAGGGAGATCTGGAGGCATGCAGAACAGGCAGAAAAATTTCTGTCACAGCTAAAAATTTGACAATGGTATTTACTGCTAATTAGATGCCTCGTTGTATTTGTCTGCAGCTTCTTCCAAAGTTTCTTTTCTGTTTTGGATCCTGTGGAGGGTGCTGGATTATATTCAGTTGTTTGAGGCTCCTCTGGCCTATGTTGGTTTCTCAGATGTCCCTTGTATTCCAAGACCTGAAAGACAGTGGGAAAAACTAGGCAGGCAGTTTATAGACTGTGACTCCATTAGGGTTTGTCTGATATTTTGTTTTTTTTTTTTCTCTTGGAGAAGTCTAGGGTGATAAGTTTGGACAAGACGACCCCAGAAGTGAAGGGTCTTTGTCCCTACATTCTGCCAATCTGAACGTGAAATCCTTCATTGTTTCACTTTGGGTCTTAAGAGTTCTTTTTCCTTTCCTTTCCTTTCCTTTCCTTTCCTTTCCTTTCCTTTCCTTTCCTTTCCTTTCCTTTCCTTTCCTTTCCTTTCCTTTCCT
>NW_012267353.1:1848778-1853028 GCF_000151885.1 Dipodomys ordii
AATTTAATTTTATTTTATTTGTGAACATACTGTACAGAGGGGTTACAATTACATGGGCAGGATAATGCATACATTTCTTACCAAGCATTGCAGCCTCCAAGTCTTTCTATTTCTTAACGAATGGGGCAACGTCATTCTTTCTTGTGGAGGCATATAATTCCATTGTGTATATATATCACATTTTTTTAGTCCATACTGTCAAACTTTCTACTTTGTTTTTGTTTTGTTTTAATTTCCTTTCCTTCTAATTGGTCAGATTTGTTGGACCTTTGTCTTAGATCTGGTATGGACTCTTTACCTCCTTAATTTGGTTTTCAGTGTTCATTCTCAAATCCCTTAGTTGACTGGTTATAGTTTCATTGGACTCCATTTCTTTCTATTGGGCTTCATTCAGCATTCCCTTTGTGGCCTCCCTGGATTCCTCCAGCTTTCTGTTTGTGGATTCTAGGTATGCCTCTGTTAATCTTTGTTTGTTCTCATTGAAAGATTGACCTCCACCCTATAGTCCCAGGCCCATACAGACTCCAGGCAAAATCCCAGGTATGCGTGAACTTGTTTGAAGTGCAGGCAGGGCAATCACTTAAGCCCAGCTGTAAACATCCCATTGTGGGCCCAACTGAAAGGCCACCACCTTCCTTGACCTAGTGGCTATTTTATTAACTTCTTCCTCCTTGATTGGACCACCTATAAAAACCCAGCTCCTGTCCCAACTCGGGACACAACCTCCCTCCCGTGGGAAGGTCTATGCCCCTCACTGTTTCTCAATAAACAGTCTTTGCTTGTTGATGATCAAGTCCAGCCTATTCCTTTTCCATTCTCCTCCATTTTCCTAACACTCATCCTGCTCTTGCAATTCCTCTATTAACATTTGATTAGCTTATGAATAATAGTAATAAATAATAATAATAATAAATTAGCTCCTGTAATAATTTTTGGTTAGCTTCATCATGCTCACGAATTTCCCTATCATGCTTACACAGAGTCCTTTGCAGGCTTTTAATCTTTTCATTCAGCATGTTTACCAGTACTGTTCGTAGAGAATTTGGGGAACTTTCCTCTGGATTATTCATTAACTGCTCTGTTGCCTGAGTATCATGAGTGGAAGTTGAGATACCTGGATTTGCCATTTTTCTTTTGTTTCTCCAGCTTTTTCTGCTCATTTGGGCAGGAAAGCAAAACCAATTCTACACTAGAACACTTTTTTTTTTTTTTTGCTGGTAGTAGAGCTTGAACTCTGGGTCTAGGTGCTGACCTTCAGCTTTTCAGCTGAAGGCTAGTGCTCTACCACTTGAGCCACAGTGCCACTTCCAGCTTTTTTTTTTTGCTTATGTGGTGCTGAGGAATTCCCAGAGCCTTATGCATGCAAGGCAACACTCTATCACTGAGCTACCTTCCCAGACCCACTAGAACACTATTTTAAGGCAAGCATAAACCAGAGCCCTGTAGTTGCACAGATTGTTTGATGCAGTAAAAATGAGTACAGATATAATCTAGTTCAACAGATACAATCTTGTGCAACAACAAACAACTAGGAATCACTAGACTAAGAAAACCAAAGAAGAAGTCAGCAGACTAGAAATTAATAGGTTTAGGGAGAATTTTGAGGAGAAAATAAGATTAGAGGAATGTGGGGAGATAAAAGGAGAGAGGGAATATAACCAAGATGTAAATTCAGAGAGATGAAAAGGATAGAAGGAAAGCAGCATAAATAAAAATGAAAAATAAAAATGTAAAAATGAAATACTTAAAATTATATAAGTATAAAGAAATAATACTACAATTAAGGGAGTTAAGGCTGAGAGTTTGTGAATTGAGTAATCGATATCTGAATTAAGTATGCACACAAAGAAGGATAAGGTCTAATAATTGAAAATGGGTATATATCTGGAGATGAACAGAACAACAATTAGGTAAAGCAAAAAAAACCAAAAAAGGACCAAAAGGGAGAAGAGTAAAAAGAGAATTAAAAAAAACAAACCTAAAATAAAAATAATGAAAAAAATAGAAAACAATTTAAAAATTAGTTAGAAAAAGAGAGTTATTCAATTTTTTTAGGGGGTGGGAATCTTGTGTCTCCCCTGTGTCTGTGATCAGTCTCCTAGAGGTGAAATCTCTGGTTTGCTTGTGGTGTTTGGTTTTCCTGTATCTTGATTGGTTTCTTAAATCACTTTGTTTGAGAAGGCAGAAAGAATCTCTGCCTTACCAGGGACTTTATGACCCTCCTCATAGGCTAGTTCAGTGGGAGGGTGATCTGCTTTGAGTATCACAAACAAGGGAGATGACTGTTTCCTCTAGCTTAGAGTTGCTATGATGGGGCTAGATTGTGGGTAGGGTTGAGGCCTGTCAGCTTTTCCCTGAGGGACTAGCTCCTGAGACACTCACACAGCTCAGCCTGGAGCCATTCTCAGGATTTATGTTTAATGAATTTCAAATTGTTTTTCTTTTACCCTCCTGAAGCTAGGTCTGCTCCCTGTGTTGTAGTGGTTGGGGCAACCTTTGGCTCAGTGAAGAAAGTCATTCCTCCATGGTTGGAGCCTACACTGCCTGGGAAGGACAGCTTTCCCCTGGGTGGAGCTGAGCCCTTCAGGTCAGGTTCCTTAACCTGTTAAATGGTTCCGATTGTCTTCTTGGAAGGCCTGAGTTATGTGCTAGCTACTTTGCCCCATCTTTGTAGTGTGGAGGATAGAGTTCTTCTCTGGTGTTGGGGGAGGGGCTACCTTTCCATCACTGCTTCGTGAGAAGGAGTGAGAATGCCTTGTGGGATACTCATGCCTTTCCCTAGGTTTCTAAGCCATCTATGGTCTGTGACTTTCTGTGGTCAGCAGGATGAAGATTTCCGCTGCTTGTCAGTTCTTGCTGGCAGTGAGTAGAATCTGCTGGCACACTGCCTCTGGTGCCTTTTCCCCAGGCTCTCTCGGGCTCTCTCTGTTGATATGGTGGCTGCAGCTTTAGCCACCACCACCACTGCTGCCAACACTGGTAAGTGCTCAAATTTGTTTCCTTAACCAAGCTGCCTGAATTTTACCTCTCTGGCCAAATTCTCTGTACCAAGATGACATACTTGGTGTGACTCTCTAGCCTTGGACTTTTTGCTGGAACACTAAAACTGGTTTCTACACAAGAGCTTGTTTAGCCCCTAGCTTCTCCTCCACCATCCTTCCTCTGGACTCCTAATGAGACATTCTTTAACCTATTTTTAATCTCAGTTCAGGAAGTAATAGGAAAATATGGCAACTCTTTTAAATGGAGGAGGAGAAAGACAGGGAAAGAGAGAAGATGAGAGAGAGTGGACAAGGGAGATAGAAGGAGAGGGAGAGAGGAAGAGAGGAAAAGGGAGAAGGAATGGGGGAGAGTGGGGGAGGGGAGACAGAGAGAATGTATGAATTTGCTCCTTTGAGGATGGACTGTGGTTGTAATGCTGTGTCTAGGAGTGGTGGTTTCTGCCTGTAATTCTAGCTAACTGTAGAGCTTGAGAGGACTGGGATTTAAAGCCATGTTGGAGAAAATGTTCTTGAGACCTTATCTGAACACTGTGTGTAGTGGTACACTGTCACGACCGCCTCCACCCGCAAGGATGACGCGACAACAGGTTCTTCTTTCAGACGGGTCATTCAGGACCTTGTTTACAGCTTCTTTTCTCCTACTTCTCTCCTGCCCGCTTCTTCCTGCTTCTTCCTGTTTCTCCCCTTATTTCTCCTTGCTTCTCCTTCCCATCCGCCCCTGCGCTCCGGTTATAAGCCTCCTGGATGGCCAATCCTGAAGCGCCATGTGGCATATACCGATAGGGCTGCAAACACGGAAGCAAACTAGGAGCCAAGTCATAGCCATATAAGGAGTTGTTTTTTACAGAGAGCACTCATCACGGGGAAGACGGAAGGCGGGAGCCCGCGCCATCTTAGGTCGCAGCCGCACCACGCGGCCCCGCCATTTTAGCTACAATGTTGCTTTTGCAGCCGTCTTTGGTCGCGGGCTTCCGCAGCTCTCCACACCTCCCCCTTTTTTGTTTTATTAAGCAACAGGTAAGAGTAGAGGTTGGGCCTCTGTCTAAAACATTAATGAGAGGACCTTGCACTGGTCTTCGCCTGAGGTGCGCGCCTTCCCCAGTGATGACCAGGCCTGTCCGATGCCTTTTTTGCAGAGGTGGGATCTTGGGCATCAACCCACTTGCAACCCAACATGCTCTTCTTGGGCTCACGCCACGGAGTGATTCCCAAGTGCAGTGCGTTTGCCTCGCACCCTGTGCTATTCCT
>NW_012267353.1:1854458-1861981 GCF_000151885.1 Dipodomys ordii
GGAGACTACGAACCAAGGAGCTACAATGTTGCATTCCTCAAGGAACCTCTGTAAAGTATCCTTTTTTAACTTTAGTCCTTTTGAGCGTAGCAGCTCTTCCAGGGCCAGAAAAATTGGATGTGAGGAGGAAGCGCCCATCTTAGTTGTTTTTTTGTTTTTTTTTTTTACTTTCACTTCAGGCCTGTATTTTATTTCTTCCCGGGTTTCCGCTCTCTCTTTTAACTACCGAGATGAGCAAAAAATCCCTCCCGCTTTTATCGCGGATCCCCTCTTACCTGGGACCTTACCCCGCTCTTGTCGCGGATTCCCCCTTTTCCTGGGAACTTACCGGTGCACCACCCTGACTGCTGAAAGTTCTGAATCCTGTCGAGCCCCACGTTGGGCGCCACTTGTCGCGACCGCCTCGACCCGCAAGGATGACGCGACAACAGGTTCTTCTTTCAGACGGGTTATTCAGGACCTTGTTTACAGCTTCTTTTCTCCTACTTCTCTCCTGCCCGCTTCTTCCTGCTTCTTCCTGCTTCTCCCCTTATTTCTCCTGCTTTCTCCTTCCCATCCGCCCCTGCGCTCCGGTTATAAGCCTCCTGGATGGCCAATCCTGAAGCGCTATGTGGCATATACCGATAGGGCTGCAAACACGGAAGCAAACTAGGAGCCAGTCATAGCCATATAAGGAGTTGTTTTTTACAGAGAGCACTCGTCACGGGGAAGACGGAAGGCGGAAGCCCGCGCCATCTTAGGTCGCAGCCGCACCACGCGGCCCCGCCATTTTAGCTACAATGTTGCTTTTGCAGCCGTCTTTGGTCGCGGCTCCCGCAGCTCTCCACAGTACACAAATCACTTCAGTTATACACAAGGCTATATTGGGCACATCACAGTTCTAGTACATCCTAGGCAAAAATGGTTGTGAGATCCCCATCTCAACAACAACAAAAACATGGGCAGAGTGGTACATGCTTGACATCCCAGCTTTGGCAGGAAGTATAAATAGGAGGATCATGACCCAGGCTTGCCCCAGCCAGAAAGTGAGATGTTATCTTAGTAATAACCAAGAACAAAAAAAAAAATGACTGGAGACCCAGCAAGCACAAAGGCCAGATTTCAAACTCTAGTACTACCACCATCATCACTAAAAAAAAAAAATGATATTGCTATGAAAACATCTCATCCTATTTCTCCATTATCCCTCTATCTTACCATTTGTTTATTCTTATTCCTTAATTCTTCTCACTGGTGCAAACCAGCTACCTGGGTCTGGTTGACCTCTGAATCTTCCTCTTGATTGTCAGGCCTCAGGGTGAGAGCTAACATAGCTCTTTCACTCGTGTTCTGCTAGTCTTGCTGAAATTTGAGGCTTCAAGCTTGACATTCACTCATTCTCTTGAATCAAACCATATGAACCTTCTAAAGTGAAAGCCCTTAGCTTGGGGTCAGTGAAATGTACATCATTGTATCCTGTGCATGGGAGGAGAACCTGTCTATGCACTGGGCCTAGTCTAAGCAGCTGTTCTGCTTGAGGGTGGTATCTGAGCCTACGGGGGGCAAAGCAGACCAGAAGAAAGACCAAGGGCTATGGCAGGTTTCTACCCATTGGCTAACACCCTCACCTACTTCTGATAAGTGGGAGCTTACACTGTTCATTGGTCCATATAGACCAGATAATCCATAAATACCATCTCAGGTCTGATTGCCAAAGTGAATGAAAACACAGAGAAGAGGAAAAGGATATTTGAATATGTAAGTGGCAGAGATTGTGCTGAGTATTTATAAACATCAGCTCAACTAATTCTTACAACAAATATATTTTTTCCAATTCAACATATCAGTTTGGGAGTCTAATGCATCTTGATCAATGCATCTACTTCCATCACTCTCTTTCATCTGTCCCAACCCCACCAATCCCCTTGATTTTTACCTGGTTCTATGTTCACATAAATACATTAAGTATTATGCCCAACCTTTCTTTCTCAATTTGTCTGCCTCCCTTGTCTTGACATCACTGTTTTCTTGGAGCTTCAACTCTGGGCTTTCTGGTCTGGCTCAGCTTTTTTTTGCTCAGGGTTTGAGCTCTACCTCTTGAGCCAGATCTCCACTTCTGGCTTTTTGCTGATTAATTGGAGATAAGAGTATATTGGATTTGTCTGCTTGGGCTGGCTTTGAACCTTAATAATCAGATATCAGCCTGCTGAGTAGCTAGGATTACAGGGGTGAATGTCTCTGGAGCCCAGCCAAATCCCTATGCTGATTCTATCAAAGACATACTTTTGTCTTTTTCTGTTTTATATTAGAGAAACAACATTTTAAAAATACTAAAAGAGAAGATTATATAGCTAGGAATAACTGTGGCCAACTTCCAAAGCTGTTTGGTCAGAATTTTGGGTCTCATTTTTAGGAGCTCTGCTATATTAAGTGAAACAACAACAAAAAACCTGAAAGTCTATGTGCTAAGGGATACAAATGAGTATTTATTTTGTGTGCATGTGGAAATGTTTGTGTTCATGTATGTGAATACTACATGTGTGTATGGAAATGTGTTTGTATTATGCTTTTGCCTCTTTGTGCTTATTTGCACATGTATATTTGTGTGAATATAATTGTACACTGTATAATGAGGTTCTAGTCAATGACAGATGCAATCTACAAAGAATAGTCCTCTAAGTTTATGTCACCTAGTGACATTATTGCTGCCTTATTATGTATAACTATATGATATTTGCACAGTGACAAAATCACTTAACATATTTTCCAAATACATATCTCTGTCATTAAGTGACACATGGCTGTATAAGAATTTATGTGCATCTGTGTCTGTGTCTAATTGCCAACATATATATTTTTTGGATTAGTGCCTGGGTTTATAATTTTCATAACATAGAGGAAAATTCATCTGAAAAAGAAACTTGCTAAAAATCCACGCTTAATATTTCAGGATTGTGCACACATTTTTAATAGAAACAGCTTAGGATATGCTATATAAGTCCTGAACTATTTGGTTTGGGGTCTGGTGCAGAGCTGTAGAAATACGGATGACTTTGTAGAAGCCTGTGTACCACACTGCACAAGTATGGACCCCTGAGTGATTTGGCTACAATTTTCTTATAGGTAGTTGGATTTGTGGCACCTAGGTTGCTTTTAATGCATCACTAAATTTAATGAACAATTTACTGAATGAAAAGGGTTCTGAATGAGAAAACTATTAAACTTGTACCAATCTGGTTGCTATGTTTGCATATTGCTCACTGCAATTTTCCTACCAGTTTCTTCCTGGTTAGTTACAGGATTTTATTATTATTTTCATTTATGACACTATTGGAACTTGAATTTAAGTTTTTCTATTAAAGGCTAGTGCTCTATCACTTTAGCCACAGCCCCACTTCCAGCTTTTTGGTTGTGAATTGGTGATAAGAATCTCACAAACTAGCTTCTGGCAGAAATCCCCAGACTCCTGAGTAGCTAGGATTATAGGCATAAGCCACCAGCACCCAGTCATTGTTTATTTGTTTCATAACTTTATAACATGAAGTGCTCAGCCACTGTACTGTGTTAAAGATTTAGACAAGTACAACCAGGATGGCTGGTCTCTGCTCCTAGGTGACTGGGCACTCAGCTATGAAGCTTGGACATCTGGAGAGGGCAGTGAGTCAGCTGGCTAGCGGATGAAATCATTTGCAGTCTTCTTCACTAACATAGATGAAGACTGGACTGCCAAGCAGAAAAGGTTCTGAGACTCTTATCTTCAATTAGCTACCAGAAAACCAGAAGTAACACTGTAGGTCAAAGTGTAGAGCACTAGCCTTGAGTAAAAATGCTCAGAGACCATGCCCAGGCCCTGAGTGAAAGCCCCATGACCGGGGGGCTGAAGGGGAGAGTGGATTGTTGTGATTGCTGACTAGGATGCTCTTTGTGGCCTCCCATTTGTTTTGGCCTAAGAATAGGCTCAAGAGTCTAAGAGCACCAGTATAGAGAAGAGGTTCGATAACCTTTTGTAACATAGCATTGGAAGTTACTGGGTGTCATTTTTCATGCATGCTATTTGTTAAAACAGTTGTCAGGAAGCTGGAGATGTTGCTCAGGGTGGTAGAACACCAGCCAATGAGGGAAAGTGTCAAAGACCAACTTCAAATCCCCATCTTGGACAAAAAAAGAAATCAAAATAAAAGAGTTGTCAGCCTGACTATTTTCAAAGAGAGAGAATCAGACCTTACCTCTCTATTGGAAGAATTTTATCAAGCTTGAGGTCATATTTTAAGATGTTTACAAGCTTTTCATATGGCAAAAAGCAGGCCAACCAAAGGAGTGAATTTTCATCAGCATTCAAAATATCTATCAAAATATATATAGATTCTAATTTTTTAAATTATCTTTCACCAGTTTGAGGAATTAGACTGAAATAAAGACAACTGTAGTAGCTAAATCTTGTATGATATAATATGCTAGACATTTCCCTTAAGTTTGAATTTCTTCTTTTGAATTGTAATGCTTGAGACTGAGGCAATAGGGAATCCTCTCTGGTCTGGTCTTTCTAGTCTGACATGTGTCCCATATGTATTAGTTTCTCAAATGTATCTACTAAGATTTGAGCTTGGCTGATCACCAACCAGTCTACCTCAAACAGATTTCGTGAATATGGAGAAAACCTGGATTTATGTCATAGAGTTCTCACCTGAAATAAGGTAGAATTCTGGGTGTCCATTATCTTGGATGGGAATAATTATATAATTATATGCATTGATTATTTTCACTAACTGAAGTACAAATTTCCTTCAACTAAAAATGTAGACAAGATAGGCATCAGTGGCTCATACCTGTAATCCTAGTTACTTGGGAGGCTGAGATCTGAGGATTGTGGTTTGAAGCAAACTCAGGAAAGTTGGGGCTGGGAAAAATGGCTCAGTGGTAGAGTGCTTGCTTTGCATGCATGTGGCCCTGGGTTCGATTCCTCAGCACCACATAAGCAAAAAAAGCTGAAAGTTGCTCTGTGGTTCAAGTGGGTAAAGGGCTAGCATTGAGCTGAGTGCCAGTGCCCAGGCCCAGAGTTCAGGCCCACGACCAAGAAAAACAACAACAACAAAAAAAAAACAACCCTCCCCCCCACAACAACTCAGCAAAGTCCCTATCTCCAGTTAACCACAAAAAAAAAACAGACATAGAGGTGTGGTTCACATGGTAGATTGTCAACCTTGAGAGGAAAAAGCTGAAGGACAATGTGAAGGCTTTGTGATCAAGCCCAAATTCCAGCACACACACACACACACACACACACACACACACACACACACGAATGGAGACAAGACTCACAAATATCCTCATCTATGACCCTGGAATTGTGCCAACAAGTGAAGTAAATGATAGTTCATATATTATTGTAGCACTGCAGTTCTGGGTATCTTGAAATACTGTTTATATTCATTGCTGCTTTGGAATTACAAGTCTTATTAGACACCCTGCTAGGTAGCATGTGAGTGCAGTTGGAAAATACATTTAGTATAGTTGGACAGCTATCCAGGCAACTATACCACAGCCATAGTTCAGCCACTGCCCATGACATCTGTGTTCTTACCTTGTCACTAGCTGCATATTTACCTTTGAATTACTTTCCAGCCATAGTTTTTGATTAACAAATACAGGGAAAGAAGTGAGTTATTTTCATTGTTTAATCATGTATTGGAAACTAGACAGGCCAAATGAGAATTCAATCCTATACAAGGTGGCACAACGTCTTCTTCCTGCAATTCCTGGAGATGATTGTGGCTTAGGATTCGGGGGGATAGATGGAGGGAACATGTGAATCTGAGCATTGCAGCTGAGGCAATTGAGCTAAGACTTTTGCCTGAAAGTGCCAGAGTTCTGCCCTTGTAGACAGAGCCTTATAGTGAAAAGACAGAAACTACAACATTGTATATTTTTGGTGGGGTTAAGAGATAAAAACTCAATGAGCCAAATTTAAAATATATAAAGGAAATTCAGTGTAAGGTGTTGACCTCAGCCATTCGATTTCCTTCCCCAGAAACAACAAATGCTATCAGTTTTAGGGGGGCAATTCTTGATCTGTTGAATACTTCTGCAATTAGTATACACTGCACACACAGCAAGTCTCCAGTATAGTAAAAGCTTCTTATTTTTGGAGAAAGTAAAAAGAAAACAATGCATTATCTTCTCAAATTTAAATTGCTTGGGAAATCATCACTTAAAAAATTAAAGGCTTCCTTGGTCCTTCTTTTTTTGGATAACTCTTTGGGTGATTTGGTTTTTGATGTTTCTAATACCTTGTTCTGTACTTCTAATAAAATGTTTAAATTTCTACTTTTTGCATGCATATTATAGATACACTGGACAAAGGGCTCATTTGTTTCCTAATTAGGAAGGAGATTGACAATATGGGATTTAATATGCTACTTAGAACAGATTTCCAGGAATCAATGGAGAAGGTCAATAGTAGCCTAAGTCTTTGTCACAATACCTATGTGTTTTCACCTGCATTTTATCAAACAGGGCTTGTATCATCAGTCATCATTACAAGAAGAAGAAAGGTGAGTACACTACAAAATATTTGGGAGAATACATTTATATAATTTATACTATTGTAATTGCTTTACAGTAATTATTCTATTATCACTTATTGTTAATCTCTCCCTGTGCTTAATTTATAAGTTAAGCTTTATCATAGAAATGTAAATGGCAGTGGGGGCGGGGAATCCAAGGAATATATAGGGTTTAGTCCTACCTGTAGTTTCAGATCTCCACCAGGGGTCTTGAAGTGGATGTCCTGAAGATAAAGGGAGACAAGCTAGTGTGTTAGGTGGGGTAGAGTAGACAGACAGTCTAGTTGTAGTCTATGATGTTAACTACTGCCCTCTTCTACCTTTTTAAGCAACAGACTCAAATGGATACTCTTACCTTCTACTTTATCGATTTCTTTTTTAAAAATAAATTTTTTTATTGTGAAAATACTGTGCAGAGGGGTTACAATCACATGAGCAAGGTAATGAGTACATTTCTTATCAAGCATTGTTGCCTACTCCTTTGTGTTTCCCCAACCATCTCTTCCTTCCCATCTCTACAACTACATTCCCCTCCCTCCCTCTCTCTCTCCTCCCCACCCCCGCCTAAATTGTAAAGTTTGTTTTTCGACATAGCGCCTTGCACATCTCATTGTTGCAATGGGACAACCTGTATCCCTATTTAAACAATTTGGTTTTTTTCCCTTCCACTTCCCAAATTATACCAACATTAAATACAGTGAAAACATGGGTTATACCGTGGGGGAGGGACATACAAAGCAACAAAAAAAATCACATGGTACCTTATAAATACATTAGAAACAGTAGCAAGAAAGAAAAAATCACTTGTGTCCTTATCTTGGGGTTCATTTCACTTAACATCAGCTCATCTGACTTTTTCTGATTGTCTCAGATATATACTAGTTATTACAAATAAGGGAAACCATGGGACCTATGTTTCTTTGGGCCTGGCTTACTTCACTTAATATAATTTTTTCCAAGTCTTTCCATTTCCTAACAAAT
>NW_012267353.1:1862601-1874137 GCF_000151885.1 Dipodomys ordii
AACCGGAAGTGGCGCTGTAGCTCAAGTGGTAGAGCGCTCGCCTTGAGCTGAAGAGCTGAGGGACAGCGCCCAGGCCCAGAGTTCAAGCCCCACGACTGACCAAAAAAAAAAAAAGAACTCACAAAAATGGCTGGAATAAAATTTAAAAATATCCCCTCTACTTCCTCTCCTTTTCCTATAATTTTATTAATTACTCTCATGTTGTATACTTTATCCACTGAACTTGCTCTTTGATTTGGTTCTTCCCATATCAGTACATAAAAATCTAGTCTTTTGGGACTGGGAAGGTGGCTCAGTGGTAGAGCGCTTGCCTTGCATGCCTGAGGCCCTGGGTTCGATTCCTCAGCACCACATAAGCAAAAATAAAAAAGCTGGAAGTGGCGCTGTGGCTCAAGAGGCAGAGCACTAGCCTTGAGCTGAAGAGCTGAGGGACAGCGCCCAGGCCCAGAGTTCAGGCCCCACGACTGGCCCCCCCCCCCAAAAAATCTAGTTTTTTGTGGAATTTAATAGTCTTTTAATTACTTTTATGCATATCATATGACTTTCCATAACATGCATTAGTTATTATAATTTGTGGTGATTATACTTAAAAGTAAATATTTACAATTGGAGGAGAGAGAGCTTGTACACAAAATTTTCAGAGGGGGGTATCTTTCTTAGAAAAGCTAAGTGATTCATATTGCCTAGTGCCAACAGAAAGAAAGATAAGCTGCGGTGGTGCTGTCTCCAGCACCACAGAATTCCCAGTGGAATCCTATTGCTTGGTCCACACAATTTGAAAGAGAGAGCTAGGCAAATTTCAAAGAGGCAAGTCAAAGAGATAAATTCCCAAAAAGGTCAATTAAATAAAAATCTGTGAATAAATTGATGGTTTTCTTGATATCCATGAGGCTCAAAATTATTTTGGCTCTTTATGATAAATATTTGGGGAATCATGATTTGAAAATCTACTACTTTTGTTGTTGTTAGTGGTGGTGGTCGTGGGCCTGAACTCTGGGCCTGGGCGCTGTCCCTCAGCCCTTCAGCTCAAGGCTAGCACTCTACCACTTGAGCCATAGCTCCACTTCCAGCTTTTTCTGCTTATATGGTGCTGAGGAATTGAACCCAGGGCCTCATGCATGCAAGGCAAGCACTCTACCACTGAGCCACCTTCTCAGCCCCCAAATCTACTACTTTTAAAATAGAAATACAAAGTTTCTTTATTTGGCTATACCATAATATACTTAATAGTTGTTCTGATTGATAGATGTTTAGAGTGTTTCTGGTCTTCACTATTACAACTCAATCAATAACATCATTTTCTGCATTCCAGTTCTGGGGTTTGAACTCAGAGGCTTGCAGTCTCAATTTTTTACTTAGGTATCCTTGTTCTCAGTTTCAGCTTTTTGCTGGTTAATTGGGAATAATTGTCTTGAAGGTTTGTCTGCCTCAGTTGTATTAAAACTATGATCCTCCTATCTCAGCCTCCTGAGTAGCTATGATTATAGACATAAGCACCAGGTAAGAAGATCTTATTCACGATTTTTGGCATTTGTGGTAATATGTCTAAAACTGTGGACACATTAAAAACTGTGATAACTCTTGTCAAATCGTGTATCTCTACACATAGAAACCTTTAAAACGTGCATTTCTTCCACATTGAGTGGGAATGTTTGCTTCTTTAGTAATAATTTGAAATTATTAATATTTTTGCCAAGTTGATGGGAAAAATTTGTATCTGGTTATTCATATACATTTCTATTGTATTAATCAGGCTTACCTTTTAAAATTGACATTCTGCCAATTGCTGACATTTGTAATTCTTTTGAAAATTGCTTAATAGCTCTCGATCATTTAACCACTGAGATTTGGATCTCTCATACATTTGTAGAAGATCTTTTTGGTTTAGGTAAAAATTCATTTTTCTCAGTTAAAACTAAGCCCATTTTGCCAGGTGCCAGTGGCTCATATCTGTAATCCTAGCCACTCTAGAGGCTAAGATTTAAGGATCATGGTTCTGGCTCAGACTATTATTTCCAGTTAACCAGAAAACAAGCCAGATATGGAGGTGTAGCTCAAGTGGTAGAATGTCAGTCTGAGGAAAATAACTAAGGGACAGTACCTAAACCCTGAGTTCAAGTCCCTAGTACTGGCATAAAAAATATAAACAAAAACTAATCCCAACCAGGCAACAGTGGTCATGCCTGTAATCCTAGCTACCCAGGAGGCTGAGATCTGAGGATTGTGGTTCGAAACCAGAACAGGCAGGAAAGTCCATGGGACATTTATCTCCAATTACCTACCAGAAAACTAGAAGTGGAGCTGTGGCTCGAAGTGTTAGAGTGCTAGCCTTGAGAGAAAGAGCGAAGGGACAACTCCCAGGCCCTGAGTTCAAGCTCCATGACCAACAAACAAAAATCAAACTAAAATGATTAAGTTATATCATGAATTTTATCACAGTTATAAATACAAGATGGTGCTTTACAATTACAAACACAAAACGGGAAGAAATTTGATCAATATCTTGCATAGTATATTGCATTTTCTTTTCTTCAACATGTTGTTTGTCTTTCAACTTTATTTGTGGTATTCTTTGTCATGCAGACTTAGAAATTTCTATGTAGTGGAATCTTTCAGGAATTGGCATTAATATAGGATATCAATCAATTTTTCCCACCCAACCTCTTTGAAACTGCATTTACAATTGTTTTCCCAAATCACCTTCTCTTCTTGACCTTTCAGTCATTCTTTTAATCAATGCCTAAGAGACATTTGGCTTTTGATTCTGTTTTATTTTATTTATTATCTTTAGGTAATTGTGCAAAGGGCTTTCAATTCCACATGTCGGTCTATAAGTTCAATGCATCTTAATCGATGTCACACCTTCCATTTCCTCCTCATCTCTCCCCTATCCCCTCTAGTTTCTTGCTTCCATTTTCACATATGAACATTTCTGTTTTTTATCACAAGGCTGGTAGATAAATGTCATAGATTATGGTTTTGTATGCCACCCCTTTAATGATATTTTATTAATCACTTATACGGTACATGTGGCTTGTCCTTGGATTTAATGATTTTAATGATTTTTTTCTGATGTTTCTCTTGTACACTAATGCTTACTATAAAATTTTTATTGTTATTATAAAGGTGATATACAAAGGAGTTATTGTTTCATAAGTCAAGCAATGAGTATATTTCTTTTTTTACAGTATTACCTCTTCTCTCTCTCCTACTTTTCCCTCTCTTCCTTGCCCACAAGTTATATAGTTCATTTTCACCACTGCTGCATTTGCTCAACCTTTTTCTCTCCAGGTTTTGTAATTTTTTTTTAAGCGAGAGAAATTCTAAGAGATCTTTTAATTGCAATGATTGTGCTTGCTACTTAGTGGCAGAAAACAATTGACTGTTTCTTTGTGCCCAAAGATGATTACAAAGCATTAAAAATTACTGAAGAAGATAGGTTTCTCAATCCTATTGTGGTTCTTTTTAGCTCACTAATCTCCAAAACAGACCACCTTTCAGCCCACAGAGACCCCATTTTTTATTGTAAGCACAATGAGAGTAGGAAGCAGATGGAAGGAATGCTGTGACCTTTTTGCATGAACCCTAAGGCAGGTGTTCTTATACTATAGTGAAAATGGTTTATGAATTCTACCCAGGCTGGGTTGAGAGTTGGGAAGCAAATGTAGGAGAAGTTACTAGTTTTTTAAAAAATGGTGTTTCTTCCCTTCCTTCCTGGGATTCCTCCACATGCTTCTCCTCCTCCAGACTGTTCCATTGGAAAGAACAGTGTCAAAGAAGGAACCTGTGGCTTTGTGTTTCCTCTTTGTCCTCTTCCTTGTCTCCCATGGCTGTCCTTTGGGGATCTCACAACAACTTCCTACTGCTGAGCACTTGACAACCTAGAACCTGGATTGACTCAAACCTGTGAATTTCTCTTTCTGAAAGCTTAAGAATCAAAGAATTCCCTAGCTGATTTTCATAAATTTGGTGTCACATTGTAAATCAAACAGCTGTGGAGTGGCCTGAACATCTGCTTGGTTCTGCTCTTCTCTTTAGGCCCAAAGGAAACTGAAGAGGTCAGTGAAATGTGCACATTGCTAGTAAGTGCCTGTAGTTTTCTTCCCAGGCATGGGCCCAGAATCTTTTGCTTCCACAAAACCAAAAAAAACCAACCAGTCAGTGAAACAAACTTTAACCTCCTCACACATATTTACTGTGGCTTCATGGAGTTTTACCTAAGTTATACAGTAGGAGGAAAAGCATTGAGTAAGTCATATACAGGAGTCTACTGGAATATCTTCATCTTCAGCCCTTTAAAGGTGTTATAAACAATGATAGCAAATAACTTAAAAAGATACAAATCAATAATTGTTGTTGATAACCATGAGATTGGACATTTTCTGTAATAAGACTTTGCCTATTTCCTTTCAGGGATAGAGAAGCTTCTTTTTTCTTCCAATGACAATTTTTAATATTTGTAATATCATTCACAGGACACACAGAATTATCAGTATAGGTGGATGGATAATGGACAGCCAATGAGAAGAATATCTGACTTTCCTGTCATATACCAAATGATTTGATGGTGTCTTAGATGGCTCTTATGCCAGATGTTCCCCACCTCTGTAAGACTGAAGTATTAGCCTAGGTTACTCTGTATAACAACCATTCCCTTCCTTATTCCTTGCCCTTTGGCCAAATGCTAGTAGTTCAAGACAACAAAATTTTATTTCTGACTCATGCAGGCCTGATTAGGGCAGATGAATCTTTGGATAATTTTCATTCATGTTGGCCTTAGGGGAAAGAAGTACTGGAGGGTTTCATGAAACTCCGAATGTTAGTTATGTAGGTGGTGAGTAACTTCCACTTATTTCCTACTGATCAGACTAGCCATGTGGCCCACTCCCTCCAAGGGACTTTGAAGATCTCAGAACCAGATACCAAATATGGTACACAGTAAATGTCCTTGTCCCTCTAAGCTGGATTTCAGGCAGACATAAACATGGGCTTCTTCATTATAACTACTTAATTCTTCACTTTTCACTTCGCAATTCCTTGAAGACATTCTTTATTTTTAAATTCAGCCTAGAATGGTTTTTTTATTTTTGAACTTTATTTATATGTTTGTTTGTTTTAGGAATTTCCTTTTCTCTTGAACAATATTTGATATTTCAAAAGTCCCACTTGAATCAGAAAACATATTGTCTCATGGGTTTGATATCTCATTGTGGTCAGTTGAAGACAAGCTTTGCCAATCAGATAGCATTAATCTTCGTATCTACAGAGCTGGCATAGTGTCTAGCACATAGGATTGGGCAGAACATGTTTGCATTATTGGTAGTGAAGCAAGGACCCTGTCGTTGGTGATGATGGTGATGATGATCATAATCAACAAAGATAATGTGTATTAACACATCCATAAGGAGCTCACAAAATCCTGGGTCTGGTATGGATAGCTAGAATAGTCCTCTTGGCTTATTGGATTTTTAAGTGCTATTAGTGGCTATTAACTAGTCAGTGTATATTAACACCTTCTTCCTGCCTGGATGCACATACAGCCATTAGTTGCAGAGAATAACCTCCCTGAGGAATTGGAAATACATAAAAATTGGTGGGAGAGACTTGTTTCTTTTGTCTCAGTGGTGGCTCAGGTCTCAAGTATGTCCTCAGAGGCGATCTGCTACAAGCTCTGATTGTCTACCTGCTTCCAGGTTCCCTCTTTCCCACCATCTTTTTGTTGCCATTCTCTTTTTCATTTTTCAATAATAGGTAAAAGTGTTTGACAAGAAAAGAAAATCATACTTTATCAGTGAAATCTTTAAGTTATCCCCAAAAGACAAAAATACTGTTTAATGCCAGTGCTGGCATCTAGCTGGGTCAGGAGCATGTTAGGCAAGTACTCTATTACAGAGTGACATACTTGGCCCTCTAGTTCACTTTTTCCATGCGGTGGAAGTCTGTCATGTAGAAACTAATGGCAATAGTTAACATGTACTAGGCATATCATTATCTATTGCCCCTCAACATTTTAGGCCTATGGAACCATTTCAGCTCAGAAACACTTGTGGAGATGGAGGACAATACACCTATGTTCAAAGTTTATGTACCTGAGACAGTAATTCATCCCAGACAACATTCCTTGTAATGGTGGAGCTGAATTCTGAGGCTAGACCAGTTATAAAACCTTTCTTCATAATGACCACACCCCATGCTACACAGTTCCCATCAACTGAGTAAACATTTCATGTAGGAGTAGTCACCAGGTCACCTACAGAATTGGAATCCTTGTTTTATTTCAAGAGTGATACCAAGAACTAGAAGGGTTAGATACCTCTCTGCCTCCAAGCTTGGCAGATTCAGGAAGGCATTAGGAAACCAAAGTGATTAGATTTGCTATGGTCAATGTGGATCTGAAGGCTTGGGCCAGTACTAATGATCTGTGGTCTGAATATGCTTCTTTCATAGTTTCCTGATGATAAGGCTGGTATTTTAAAAACATCAGTATAGAAATGCTACAATGTTAATATTAGTAATAATGTCAAGAAGGAATACTAATTAGATTTATTTAATAATAAATAATAAATTTTAAGGTGCAAGTCTATTTTACGGTAGACAGTGTGCATGAGAGAGAATGAATGAGTGAATGAATAAAAAAAATTATCCTTCATACAGATATGAAAAAATTGATATTCTGTAAATGATGACATCTAGCAACATAAGGAGCAAGTTTAGGTAAGTCAGCACTGTCAGTGATAGAGGAGGCTTACTATCCCTTTTTGCTCTGGAAACAAAGATCTAGACTAAATTACATGTGTGTGTTTGTGTATAGTATTGATTAGGCCAGATATGCATTCATGACAACATTTGACTACTCTTTGTTAATAGAGAAGGTTAAATAGAGGACATGGGACTGACTCCCTGGCTGGGAACATGGCTTAATGATAGAGTGCTTGTTTAGCATGCATGAAGTCCTGGGTTCCATTCCTCAGACCCACATACATAGAAAAAGCTGGAAGTGGTGCTGTGGCTGAAGTGGTAGAGTGCTAACTTTTTGTAAAAGAAGCTTAGGGATAGTGCCCAGACCCCGAGTTCAAGCCCCAGGACTGGGGGAAAAAGCTAACCTGTATCTTTTGTCCCTTTTCCTGACTTAACTGCATTCTATTGGCTGAAATATAAACAGTGGTTGGAGATGCAACTACCATCTTGAACTGTGTGATGAACCACAATAGAAAAAAATGTAGAGTTTGGATTTTGGTTCTCATGGAGAATAATACAGATCTAGGGCTGCTTTTGTGTAGAAAAAACTAATTTATGTGACTTAATTTGGATATACTATTTGCAGCTTGTAATTGTTCTGTCTTATAACAAGTAACTCCCAACGATGTACTACAGCATAATTGGAAGAAATAAATCCTTCTAAACAATAAAATCACTTGCTAGCTAATTGACCAGCATAGAGAAATCTATGAGAGAGTTCAATTTGTTTGAAGCGTCTCTCCTAACTTCTTGGCCCAGCTGGCTCCTTCACATTGTGATTCAGGAAAAAGAACACATTTCCTGGTTTTCTATGATGTTTTCCCAGTCATCGTTTGCCTTTTGCCAGGTCTCTTTGTTGTTCTCACCAGAAGATGCTGAGTCTTATGTGGTGTAAGATATGAATTTGTCAGAGAGCCAGATTTTGGTAGGGTCTTGGTGGCATAGGCAAGGCAGGCTCTAGGAGAAGTGAGACAGCCATGGAGGAAAATAAGAATAGTGATACAGGATGGATGCTCAGATACTCATTTAGTTATTTGACAGCAAACAGGGTTTTCCTATAGGCACACCAGCTCTACTAATTGTATCTGGGATTGAAGCTAAAGAAATTTCTATGGATAAATGGAGCTAAAGTCAATGGACAGTGGAGTAATAGTTGTAGTGAAGGATTTTTCTAATATTTGTATTAATAGCAAGACATCTTACCACCATCCTGGGTCACAATGTAGCCACTTCTTTTGTGGGGACTTATTGTCCCCACCAGACTGTATTTCCTAATGTGGCTTGTAAATAATTGCTTAGAACTTACATAGCACTTGTAAAAACATTTCTAATTTGTGGGTAAGTGGTAATATATGATGAGAGTTTGGAAACCATTTTCCTAATTTTGGCAACTTTTTACCATGCTGGCTGGGTATTTGGTGTTCAAGGACCTTGTTGGAGGTGTGCCTGAGGAGAAACAATTGGCAAGAATGTTCTTCATTATGTCTTTTAGAGGAGTATAAAAAGAGAGGGCATAAAAAAGTAATATGTGTTTGTTTAATTTGGATACATTTGGGTAACATCAAGCATATTAACAGCAATAACAGCATAGTGCCTATAGATGGAAACTTTGTACTTCATATATATCAGCTAATTCAGCAATAACACAGGAAAGTATCATATTTGTTTTCATTCAAATTTTCAGATTAGGAAACTAAGGTATAGAGATTAATTTGTCTCAGTTTAAGTGGTAAAAGGTTAGGTTTCACTGAGTGTAAGGCAGAACTGGGTTTTAAACCAAACAATGTGATTCCAACAAGCTCTCAACCATTGCCCTAGACCATCTATTCACACACACACACACACACACACACACACACACACACATCCTAAATGCCTTTTTTTTCCCAAGTTGAGGTGTGTGTGTCTTGAAAAAGGTTGAAGAAAGATAATTTTTTAAGTTATTGACAGCAAAGTGTACATTGGTTTGTGTTGTGTGTGTGTGTGTGTGTGTGTGTGTGTGTGTGTGTGTGTGGTGCCAGTTCTGGGGCTTGAACTCAAGGTACTGTCTCTGAGCTTTTTTGCTCAAGATGTAGCTCTTTACTACTTGAGCTACATCTCTACCTCTGGTTTTTGTGGTTCATTAGAGATGAGTGTCTCATGGATTTTTCTTCCTGGGCTGGCTTTGATCTGCAATCCTCAAATCTCACCCGATTAGGTAGGATTACAGGTGTGAGCCACCCGTGCCCTGCAACATTGGTTTTTAATAATAGAGGATATTAATAATTATTCTCATTTTCTAAAATTAGAACTGGCACACTCTTTGTGAATCTGGACAAATAGAAGTAATCCTTAAATTCTGATTTTTTGTTTATAAAGTTGGAATCATATTTTTTCACATAAAGTTAAAAATATTGAATGAGGGGGCTGGGAAGGTGGCTCAGTGGTTTAAAACGCTTGCCTTGCATGCCTGAGGCCCTGGGTTCGATTCCTGAGCACCACATAAGCAAAAAGAAAAAAGCAGGGAGTGGCGCTGTGGCTCAAGTGGTAGAGCGCCATCCTTGAGCTGAAGAGCTGAGGGACAGAGTCCAGGCCTAGAGTTCAGGCCCCATGACCGGACCCCCCCAAAAAAAATATTGAATGAGATATAGGTGTATATAAAATGCCTGTATTCTTTGAGATTCTTAGTTGTCAATTTCTGAAAGCACAATTTAAATTGATTTAAGTACAAAAGTGGGAGTTATTTCCTCCTAGATCTGAAAATTCTCAGAATAATCATAAGACTGAATTCCCAAGCAAATGGTGTCATTCCTTATGTTGGAATCTTCCTATTTTTTCCTTCTCTTTTCTCCTGCTTACATTAGCTAATTCTTAAGTCCCATGTGAGTGTAAATTAATTTGAACCTCATATCTTGTCAAATTCAAATCCATCTAGAAAGCAAGGGTCTGGGTGAGGTTAAATCTGATTAGATCTGATTGGTTTAGATTGAGTCTTATACACTTTTTTAAATCAGTCACTGGGACTCAGAACAACTGTTTGCTCTTATTGGCCAGGGATAGGTGATCTCCCAGAGATGAGGATGAAGTCAACAGTTCCTGAACAAGGGTGGAGGTTTAGAGTGGGTGACAGGATTTTCCTTTGATACAAAAACAGATTGTTTACCCTATGTAGATAATAGTAAATAGGTCCCAGACAAAACTCCCCACTTAAGTTGTCATCCTATATAAGGAATGCAATTAGTTGTACTTTCAGGCCTCCATTCTTATATTCAAACACATGCAATACCACTCTGAAGCTATTTCTCAGATTGTGCAAAGAACAACATAGGAGAATGGGGTCTTAACAAGGTAATGCATGTCATTGGAATTGCAAGAAAGTACATTGTTACCTTCCTTTTTATGCAATACTTCCTTCCACTCCCCCTTATTATATTCCCCTAGTGATCTTAAAAGCCTTCCACATCCTTTTTTTACTGGTAGGAAGAGCAGAGATGGAATATGGATAATGCATCTTATCAGGCACTCTTCCAGCAAACCATCACCAAAAGCCCTGAACTGAAAACATGAGCCAATGCAGAATAAAGAGAGGAATTTTTATTAGAAATCAGACCAGGAAGTGAAACTTCCCTGCTAATCTTGACTATAAATAGTCAAGTTCATCATCTTGTGACATTTGGGATTTTTGTGTTCCACAAATATTATTTTTTTTGTTATGTTTTCTTGAGACAGGTTCTCACTAAGTAGCCTGGAGCTCTCAACCCTCCTGCTTCTTTCTCCTGAGTGTCGGGGTTACAAATGTATGCCACCTTATCCAGATTTAACAATATTTATACATTTATTAAGCACCTACAAAATATCTGTCTTTGTGTAGGTATTGTAACTGCAATGGATTTGGGAACTCTTTTTCTGAGTTTATGGATTCTTTTTGATGTTACAAAATAAGGTTTCCTTTTTTTTTTTTTTTTTGGTTGGTCGAGGGGCTTGAACTCTGGGCTTAGGCACTGTCCCTGTGCTCTTTAGCTCAAGGCGAGCACTCTACCGCTTGAGCCACAGCGCCACTTCTGGTTTTCTAGTGGATTATTGGAGATAAGATTCTCACAGACTTTCCTGACTGGGCTGGCTTTGAACTGTGATCCTCTGATCTCAGCCTCCTGAGTAGATAGGATTACAGGCATGAGCCACCAGTGCCTGGCTATGGTCTTCATAGATAGATAGATAGATAGATAGATAGATAGATAGATAGATAGATAGATAGATAGATAGATAGATATCTCCTAGGCTGGACTGGAACTCAAGATCATTCTGCTTCAGTCTCCTATGTCCTAGGGTTGTAGGTGTGCATTCCCAGCTTTTGAGTTTATATTTTATCATTCTTACCTTCTCCCATCACAGAAAAGCTCACGTTTGACTGGAGTCCTAACCAGTCAATGTTTCCCTATCCAACCACTCTGTGCTTTTCAAACTCTCCTCTCTGTTCTTCTCCCCTCCTCTCTTCCCCTTCTCCTATCTTCCCCTTCTCTTCTGCTTCCCCCTCCTCTTTCCTCCTCTCCTCTCCCTTGCTCTCTTCTTCTCTACCCTACTCTTCTCTGCTCTCCTTTCCTCTCCCCTTTCTTTCTTTCTTTCCTTTCTTTCTTTCTTTCTTTCTTTCTTTCTTTCTTTCTTTCTTTCTCTTTCTTTCCTTCCTTCCTTCCTTCCTTTCTTTCTTTCTTTCTTTCTTTCTCTTTCTTTCCTTCCTTCCTTCCTTTCTTTCTTTCTTTCTTTCTTTCTTTCTTTCTTTCTTTCTTTCTTTCTTTCTTTCTTTCTTTCTTTCTTTCTTTCT
>NW_012267353.1:1876647-1958244 GCF_000151885.1 Dipodomys ordii
TTCCTATGGTTCTTGGATTCTCAGTTTGGGTGTGGTTTCTTGGCCTTTATTGTGGTCTTGTTGGTTTTCTATGCATAGGACATCTTTAAGTATCTTTTGTAGGGCTAGTTGGTTGGAGATAACATTGTTTCAGTTTTTCTTTGCTATGAAAGCTTTTTATTTGACCTTTGGTTATGAAGGAGAGTTTAGCTGGATACAGTATTCTTGTTTGATAATTGTTTGTCTTTAGGGCATGGCATGCATCATTCCAGGCTCTTCTTGCTTTCATTGTCTCTGCTGAGAAATCTAAGGTCATTCTAATTGGTTTCCCTTTATAGGTGACTGATCTTTTCTCCTTGACAGCTTTAAGGATCTTTTCCTTGGTCTGAATTGATCCTGTGCAGATTATAATGTGACAGTGGGATGTCCTGTTCTGGTCTGGCATATTTGGGGTTCTAAAAGCTTCTTGCATCTGAATAGGCTTATCTTTTTGCATGTTTGGGAAGTTCTCTGCTAGGATCCTGCTAAACAAATTTCTTAGACTATTAACTTCTGTCTCTAGGTGCTCCTCTACACCCATTATCCTCAGATTAGGCCTTCCAATGGTGTCTTCCAAATGTTGAATAGATCTATAATATTTCTTGGATTTGTCTTGGATGGTTGTATGTTCTTTCTTTATAATATCTTGGCTGTCTTAAATCCCTGAGATTCAATCTTCTGCATGGTCTAACCTATTGTCAAGACTTTCTACTTTGTTTTTTTATTTCTTTTCCTTCTAATTGATCGGCTTTAATGGCTTCAAATTCTTTGTTGGAGCTTTGTTTTAGATCTTGTATGAACTTCTTTAATTCCTTAATTTGGTGTTCAGTTTTTATTCTCAAATCACTTAGTTGATTGGTTATGGTTTCCTCAGACTCCTATTCCTTCTCTTGGGCTCCATTCAGCATTTCCTTTGTGGTCTCCTTGAATTCTTTCAGCTATCTGTTTATGGATTCCATGAATGCCTCTATTGATCTTTGTCTATTCTCATCCCTCTCACGCAATTCCTGTATTACTCTTTGATTAGCTTCCTCATGTTTATGCAATTCCTGTGTTTCTCTTTGACTGTTCTCAGCCTGCTCAAGCAATTCCTGGATTTCTCTCTGACTGTTCTCAACCTGCTCATGCAATTCCTGTATTAATCTTTGAGTAGCTTCCTCATGCTCACCAGATTCCTGTATTAATCTTTGGTTTGCTCTTCTCATTCCCTATCATGCTCACACTGAGTCCTTTGCAGGTTTTCAAACTTTCATTCACCATGTTTACCAGTAGTGTTTGTAGAGCTTTTTGGGAACTCTCCCCTGGATTATTCATTAACTGTTCTGTCACCTAATTATCATGAGTGGGAGTTGAGATATCTGGACTTGCTATTTTTCTTGAGTTTCTCCAGCTTGTTCTGCCTATTTGGTATGAAAATAACACCAATTTTGTGCTAGAACACTATTTTAAGGCAAGCATCATCCAGAGTCCTGTAGTTTCACAGTCAAAATGGCTGCAGATACAATCTAGTTCAACAGATACAATCTATTCAACATCAAACAACTATGGATTAATGGGCTGAGAACAGCAAAGAAGAATTTGGCAAACCAGAAATTATTAGGTTTAGGGAGAAAAGTGGGGAAAAATAGGATTAGAGGGAAGTGGAGAGGTAAAAGGAGAGTGAATCTAACAAGTCCTAATCTCAGAGAGGGAAATGGGTTGGACAGAATAATAGGAGAGAGATTTAAAAAAAAACAAGAAAAATGGAAAAACACATATTTAAATTTAAAAAATAAAACACTTAAAATTATGAAAGTTTAAAGAAATGATATTGAGAGAAGAAAAGGGTAGGATGAGAAGAGCAGAGGGATAGAAAGGAGACATGAAAAACTGAAGAATAAAAATTCTTAAAATTAGTTACTTGAAAATTATATAGGTATAAAGAGATAATATTGCTATTGAAGAAGTTAAGCTTAAGAGGTTGTGAATTGAGTAATAAATTTCTGGATTATGTACACAATGGGGGATAAGGTCTAATAATCGATGACAGGTATATATCTGGGGATGAGCAGAACAGCAATTAAGTCACACAAAAAAGGAAGAAGGAGAAAAAAATGAAAAGAATAATAAATAAAAGGACCAAAAGTCAGAAGAGATTTTTTAAAGTTCATACACATACATATATACCTAAAATAAAAATTATGAGAGGAAAAAAAGATTGATAGAAAATAATTTTTGTAAAAATAATAAAAATTTAAAAAGGTACAAAATAGAGGTCTTTGATTTTTTTGGGGGGGAGGGGAATGGGAATATCCTGTATCTCCCCTATGTCCTTAACCAGTCTCTTGGTGGAGTCTCTGGTCTGCTTGTGGTGTTTGGTTTTCCTGTGGCATGATTGGTTTCTTAAGTCAGTTTGTTTGAGCAGGCAGAAAATGCTCTGCATTACCCAGGATTTTGTGATCCTCCTCCCAGACTAGTTCAGTGGGAGGGAGATCTGCTTTGAGTATCACAAAAGAGGGAGATGGCTGTTTTCTCTGGTTTGGAGATGCTGTGATGAGGCTAGGTTCTGGGTAGAGTTGAGGCCTTTCAGCAAACAGTAGCTTTTCCCTGAGGGGCTAGCTTCTGAGACACTTACAGAGCCATGCCTGGAGCCATTCTCAGCATTTATGTTTATTGAGTTTCAATTGTTTGTCTAGGCTTTTGTAGGGAGGGGCAGCACCTCTGGCTCTGTTTACCCAGTGAAGAAAGTCACTCCTCCAGGGTGGATATTCCTCTGCCTGGGTGGGGGTGACTTTCCCCTGAGTGGAGCTGAGGCTGGCAGGTCAGGTCAGGTTCCAGTGACCTGCTAAATGACTCTTTTGTTTTCTTCCAAGGCCTGAGTTGGAGTTAGCTGCTCAGCTGGGCCTTTGTCAGCATCAAAGATGGAGATCTCCAGTGGTGGTGGAGGGGGAGGGAAGGGAAGGTCTTCCCTTCTTTGCTCCCTGAAGTATGTGAGGGTATCGGAGTTCTACTCACACCAGAGTCTTGGTTCCTGGGCCGTTTCTTGTCTGCAATCTGCAGGAGGAAATATCTGCTCCTTGTCTGTTCTTGCTGGTGTTGAGTAGAATCTGATTGCCCGCTGTGTCTGGTGTCTTTGTCTCAGGCTTTCTCTGTAGGTATGGCAGCTATGGCCACCGCCACTGCCACTCCAGTCGCCACAGGTGTGGCTTACAGGCAAGTGCTCAGATCTGTGTCCTTGCCTGGATTTTCCCACTCTGGCCAAACTTTCTGTACTGTGTGGCACACTTGATGTGATTCTCTAGCCTAGGACTGTTCACTGGAACACTAAACCTGCTTTCTATGCAAGAGCTTGTTTAGCCTCCAGCTTCTCCTCTGCCATCTTCCTCTGAACTCAGAGGACATTCTTTGGATTGCAAATATGTCATGGGTTGTTGGGCTCTGAGAAGCTCATGCTTCCTCTAGATAATTGGGGTCCTTATTGCTCCTTATTGTTCCCCTGGATCGTTAGCTCTTCCTATGTATAACAATTTTGTTGGGGCTGGGAAGGTGACTCAGTGCTAGAACGCTTGCCTTGCATGCATAAGGCCCTGGGTTTGATTCTTCAGCACCACATAAGCAGAAAAAAAAAGCTGGAAGTGTCACTGTGGCTCAAGTGGTAGAGCGCTAGCCTTGAGGTGAAGAACTGAGGGATAGCACCAAGGCCCAGAGTTCAGGCCCTATGACCGGACCCAAAAAACAAAAACAAAAAATAAACAAAAAAAAACCAACCAATTTTGTTAGGAATAAGTATCCTCATCTAACTTGCTTTATTTTATGTAATATGACACTTTCATTAGAAATAAGTATCCTCATCTAGCTTGCTTCATTTTATGTGTAATACTTTTGTACTTTTGTTAAGGTATGGTCTCTTCTCCCAACATGTGGTTTTTGTCTTTAAAAGCTTTGTGCAAGAGACATTCAGGGTTGAGGTCTTTGTAATAAGAGTCCACCTGTGGTTGCCAGCTTTCCAATAAAGACTCCCAATTGGACCTCTTAAATTGTGGCATCTCTATATCTTGCTGATAGAATTCCTGTACTGAGTGACTGAAAAGTCACTCTTTAAGTTTTTATCCCATTTATTTATTATATATTTTTATTGTAAAGATACTATATATAGGGGTACAGTTACATGAGTAATGAGTACATTTCCTATGGAGCATTGTTACCACCTCCTTTGTTTTCCTCCTACCATCCCTTTCCTCCCTACCTCCCAGCTCTTCCCTCCCCCCCAAAGTTGTAAAGTTCGTTTTCAACATAGTGTCTTGTACATCTAAGTGTTACAATGGGTCAACCTGTATCCTTGTTTCAGCATCTTGTTATTTCCCTTCCTCTCCCCAAATTAGAAAAATGTATATACAAGATGCAGGGCACCGGAATCAAATACAGTGAAAATGGGTTATACCATGGGGGGAGAACATACAATAGAAACAAAAAAATCACATAATACATTATAAGTACATTAAAAACAACAGCAACAAAGATACAAAACCTCTTGTGTCTCTATCTTGAGGTTCACTTAGCATCATCTTTTTTTTTAATTTTTATTTTTTATTTTGAAAATACTGTACAGAGGGGTTACAATTACATGGGCAAGATAATAAATACATTTTTTATCAAGCATTGTAGCCTCCCTCTTTTGTTTCCCCTTCCTATTCCTTCCCATTCTCCCCCCTCGTTCCCCCACCCAATCCTCCCCGCCCCCCCCAAAGTTGTAAAGTTCGTTTTCGACATAACAACTTGTAGTTCTCATTGTTGCAACGGGTCCACCTGTATCCTTATTTAAACGACTTGTTTTTCCCCTTCCCCTCCACAAATTATACCCACATCAAATACAGTGAAAGCAGGGTTATACTGTGGGGGAGGGACATACAAAGCAACAAAGAAATAATCTTATAAATGCATTAGAAACAATGGCATGAAAGAAAAAAAAAACTTTTAATACATATCTTAGGGTTCATTTCCCTAACCTCACCTTATCTGACCTTTTCTGCTTGACTCAGACATATACTAGATATTGCAAATAAAGGAAACCATGGGACCTATGTTTCTTTGGTAACTTAGCATCATCTTATGTGGTCATATGTACATAGCTTTTCATCCCATTTATTAATTGGGTTGTTGTTTCTTTGAGGGTTTTCTTGGAGGGTGTAATTTTTTTAGCTCTGAGTTTAGATATCGGGCCCTTCTAATGCATAGCTAATAAAAACTTTCTCCTATTCTATGGGTTTTCTATTAGCTCACTGGCTATGTTGTTTGCTATGCAGAAGCTCTTCAGTTTGATACAATCCCATTTATCTAGTCTTTCTTTGATTTTTTTTCTGTATCTTTACTTAGGAAGTTTCAACCCATGCCTAACAGCCCTTGTGTTTCTCCTATCTCTTCCTGTAATATTTTCATGGTAATTGGCATTACATTGAGTTCTCTGATCCATTTGGAATTGATTCTACTGCAGGGTGATATATAAAGATCTAGCTTCAGTTTTCTGCATGCATATAGTCAATTCTGTCAGTACCACTTGTTTAAGAGGCTATCTTTCTCTCATCCAGTGATTTTGGCTCCCTTAGCAAATATTAGGTGGCTATAGGTCTGTGGGTCCATTTCTGGAAATGAAAATCAAAACAGCATTGAGATTGCACCTCACCCCAGTTAGAATGGCCATTATCAAGAAATCTAATAAGAAACAGATGCTGAAGGGCATGTGGCCATAAGGGAATGCTACTACACTGTTGGTGGGAGTGTCAACTTGTTCAGCTACTCTGGAAAGCAGTATGGAGGTTCCCTAAAAGACTAAACATAGAGCTCCTCTATGACCCCACAATCCTTCTTTTGGGCATTTGCCCAAAGGATCACAAACAAGGGCATACTAAAATTACCAGCACAACCATATTCATTGCAGCATTGTTTACCATGGCTAAGATATGGAACCAACCCAGATGCCCCTCAGTAGATGAATAAATCAAGAAGATGTGGTATATATACACAATTGAGTTCTATGCTTCCATCAGAGAGAATGATATTTCCCCATTCATAAGGAAATGGAAAGACTTGGAAAAAATTATATTAAGACACATAAGCCAGATCCAAAGAAACATAGGCTGCATGTTCCCTCATTTGTAGTAATTAGAATGTGCCTATAAATAGACAAGTAAACACAATGGATGGAAAAAGACAAAACAATTACACTTGGACATAATAAATTAAACAGGACTCTAAACATGTACACAGTGAGACTAAAGGAGGATATCATTAGGAGAGGATCACAAACGTTCAATAGCTGTGTGTATATGATCATATAAAATGATGTTTAGCCGGGCATCGGTGGCTCACGCCTGTAACCTTAGCTACTGAGGAGGCTGAGATCTGAGGATCACGGTTCAAAGCCAGCCCAGGCAGAAAAGTCCGTGAGACGCTTATCTCCAATTAACCATTAGAAAACTGGAAGTGGTGCTGTGGTTCAAGCGGTAGAGCACTCGCCTTGAGCTAAAGAGTGCAGGGATAGAGCCCAAGCCCAGAGTTCAAACCTACGACCTACCAAAACAAACAAACAAACAAAAACCAAAAATGAGGTTTATCAAAATGAACTCCAAGAAATTGAAACAAGAGGTTTTTTTGTTACTTTGCTTTTTGTTTTGGCTTTGTTTTTTGGATCTTTGTTTTTCTCCATTGTCACTGTTTTTTTAAATTTCTGTGCCTTTTGTCTTGGATGTAAGTTTATCTGTTAAGGAGGATAAGAGGGAGCACAGAAAAGATGGCACAAAGGGTGAACAAATGCAGCACTGACACTCACTGACACTGTTGAAAATGAACTATAAAACTTGTACGGGATTGAGGGCTAGAGGAAAAAATTGGCAGAAAATGAGGGAAGAGGTGACACTGTTCAAAAAGAAATGTACTCATTACGTGTCTTATGTAATTGTAACCCCTCTGTACATCATCTTTACAATAAATATAAACTAAAAAAAGAAAATCAGGGGTTAATATTTCACCTTTTAAACACAAATGAGTTAAGTACAAAACAAAATCTGAGCAAATTCAAAACAAAAACAAAAAACCCAGGGTTTTCCAGGCTCATATTTTGTGGCCTTCCATATAAAATATCTAGAGCTTACAAAAAATATTTCTAGGAGTTCATGTGCTTAGAAAAATAGGTACAGGAAGTTTTTCAGGACCTAAAAAATCTAATTATTAGCCTACTTGTCCTATCAAGCCACTCAGAAATAAAAATAAATTAGAAATTAAGTGGTTCCTTTTCTAGCAAAATGAGATTGATTCCTCCAAACCAATAAATGATTTTAACTAGGAAACTACAAGAAAATACTAGGAAGCCATTTATGATGATAACTTTTGTCATCTTGGCTAACCTTTAGCACTTTGTTATTAAAATGCTAACCTATGTGTCTCTGTAAAAGGTTTTACATGTGGCTAATATTTCTAATCAGTAGTCTTAAAAAAAAAAAGCTGTCCTTGAAGGTGGGTGGGCCTCACCTAATTAGTTAAAAGGCTTAAGAGCCAAACCAAGGTTTTCCCAGGAAGAAGAACTTCCACCTTCAGCCTAGGACATGAACTTCTGCCTGAGTTTCTAGCCTATTCCATAGCCCTAATGAAGCTGGTTTAGGACTCCTTGTTTCCCTGCTTCTCATATAAGCACATCTATAAATATATAATATACGTACATATATTCTATAATACACATATACATATGCTTATATATGTACACATATAAATATATACACATATACATATGTTTCTTTGGTAGATGACAGATTACATATTACACAGAATGTCAAAATGGAGCCTATAGCTAAAATATGACGTTAACTATGCTTCTTTCAGCAAGGTTTTCCGTAGAAATTGAGGTGGAAATCCATTCTCCCTTAAGATATATGTTTGTTATATGCTTGTACCTGAAGAACAGTAGTCTTTTTTTTTTAAATTAGTGACTCATGCCTATAATCCTAGTTACTCAGGAGAGTGAGATCTGAGGATCATGGTTTGAAGCCAGCCAGAATAGGAAAATCCATAATATTCTTATCTTCAATTAATTATAGAAAAAGCCAGAAGTGTTGCTATGGCTCAAGTGGTAGAACACTAGCCTTGAGCAAAAGGGGCCCAGGGACAGTGCCCAGGCCCAGAGTCCAAGCCCCATGACCAGAAAAAAATAGTGGGCTAGTACTCCTGCTTAACCTCAGGGCCTATGCACTCACTATCCCTTAACTGTTTTGCTCAAAGCTGGCCCTCTATTCCTTGAGCCACAGTGCTACTTCCAGCTTTTTGCTGGTTGATTGGAGATAAGTCTTAGGGACTTTCTACTCAGAATGGCTTCAAATCATGATCCTCAGATCTCAGCTTTCTAAGTACCTAGAATTACAGACATGGGCCACCAGCACCTAGCTAGGAGTAGCAATCTTAATGACACATTTTTGCAGCAATGACTCCAGTTTTTATGGGTCCCTAAGAAACAAAGTGTCACTGTAATACTGCACATAAATACTTAAAACGATAGCACCTCTCTACTGAGGAGCCAAACTACTTCACAGTCATTATCCCATGACAATAGTGAGGTAGGTGGCAAATAAGTCCAAGCCCCACTTTATGGACTGAAACTGGGACACCACAAATAAGACTTGCTTAAAGCTAGACAGAAACTCACTGACATCACAAATGACAAGAGACAAAGGATTTGCAGGTTTTAGGCCAGTGTTCATCCAATTCATCCAATATGTCCTCTCCCTAACCTTGTATGGGAGTCACTGATGGTTATTGTAATGTGGATTCCTGGGCCCCATCCTGTACGTGAGAATTTAGCAGTGGGACTAACCTATCTGCCATGTTGGCGAGCTCCTTAGGCAAGTCTGTACAAACTGAAGTCTGAGAACTATCTGCTTTGATGTAGTTTTTCACTTGCTTTATCTGTTTGGCTTCTTGGATATAGAAACTGAGAAATTTAGAAACAGAATAACTGGATTTTCTAGGTTAAATAGAAAGGGTGGGGGGGGGAAGAACATGAATTTACGTTTTCTTTTCAGTTTTGTGTGTGTGTGTGTGTGTGTGTGTGAGAAAGAGAGAGAGAGAGAGAGAGAGAGACTGTACTGGGGCTTGAACTAATGGCCTAGGTTCTGTCCCTTAGCTTTTTCACTCAAGGCTGGCTCTCTACCACTTGAGCCACTGCTCCAGTTCCAGGATTTTGCTAGTTAACTGAAGAGTCTCTCAGACTTCCTGCCTGGGCTGGCATCAAACCACAGTCCTCTTAGATCTCAGCCTTCTAAGTGGCTAGGATTACAGGCATAAGCCATTGGTGCCTGGCTCTCTTTCTTCCTCTTTCTCTCTTTCTCTGTCTGTCTCTCTCCCTTCATCCCTCTTTTCTTCCTTCTAGCTTTCTTCCTTTTCTTTTTATGCATGCCCGCCCCTCTCTCTCTTTCTCTTTCTGTGATGGTCCTGGGGCCTGAAGTCAAGGCTTGTGTGCTGTTCTTGAGGTTTTTATTTTTGTTTTTGTTTTTGCTTAAGGCTAGTGCTCTATCACTTGAGCCACAACTCCACTTATGGGTTTTTGTTGGTTAACAGACTTTCCTCCCAGGCTGGCTTAGAATCACGATCCTCAAATCTCCTGAGTAGTTAGGATTATAGGCGTGGGTCACCGGTATCTAGCCTTCCTTTTCTTTATTAAAAAACAGACTTTTAAGTACCTGTCATCATTTTTAAGGAGCAGCCGAGAGGAGGTGGAGCTGCTTATGATCACTGATGAGTAAACGCTGTCTACTTCCTGGTCTCCATTTACTGACATTTATACACTGCTTGGATTTTTCATCCTCCACCCTCTCCAGGAAAAACTCTCCTGCTGTCTCTATCCTCAAGGTTACCTGAGTTCTTTTACTGAACAGTTGCACTTGATATGTGCAAGCCCAATATATTTTCTTCTGGAGTAGCTACTGAGAGTAGTTGCATAGCAGCTCTTAAGCTGTCTAAAAGACCTGACAGGTGTCTGAATGTCTGATGAGTGAGTTCACCTTGGGAAAATTGTTTGAACTACTGGCCAAACTCAATTGGTGGTTATGCCAACATTGATTGAGCTTCTAGCTTTAATATCCTTACCCACCATTTGTCATTGTTTGCCTTTGGAACAGGCTGATGAAAAGAGGTTTCTGTACAACAGAAGTTCTTCCACATAACCAAGGCTTAGTATTCTAGACAAAAAGGTTCAGTTATATCTGCATATATATCCTCCAAAAAATCTAGACTGTCACTACATACACTGTTTATTATCTCTAGGAAACTTTTCTAAAACCAAAGCAAGAGCTGTTTATGTGTCTAGCCACTGGGTCTGTCCTTCAAGTTAAACATGTCATCACTTGCGCTTCTGCATTGAACCCCACTCCTCATTCCAATCCTTGATTGATATGCACTTAGGATCACACAGTAAGTGAGCAGTAAGTGAGAGAAAGAACAGATAGAATGTCAGAACCCCATGACTTTGGGCAAAATCCCATGAAAACACAGAAAATAATTCACAAACCCTTATGACCCAGAGGTGCAAAATTATAGAAGTGGATTCAGTTATCAGAAACCCATTTTACATACTCTTCTCTAAAAAGAGCAAAGGAGATGATGTAAATAATTAAAATGAAACTCTAGTGTTTGCTTTCACAAATATTTCATCATGTAAAACTCAAATTAAGGTGTATGAAAGCTGTGTTGGAAAAGAGAGGGTGAATGAGCATTTGTGGAGAAATGCTGAAATAAATTATAGGCCACTCATTCAGAGACTATATAGCAGGTAATAAAATGAGGGATATATGCATAGATAATATTACCTAGCATATATTGGCTTAAGTAAATTGCAAAAAAGAGGTTTTTGTACAACAGAAGTCCTTTTATTATCTAAAATTAGCTTCTATGATCTAAAATAATAGCAATCATATATATTTGCATGTGCACATGTAGAAAAAATTTTAAGTATCAACACTGCATAGTTAAGAAGTTTGGAGAATTGGTGGTTTATTTCTGTAATCCTAGTTACTTAAGAGGCTAATATTCAAAATACTGTGATTCAAAGCCAGATAAGCAGAAAAGTTCACTAGATGCGATCTCCAAAATAATCAGTAAAAAAAAAAATCAGATAGGAGGTGTAACTCAAGTGGTAGAGTACCCGATAAACAATCAAGTCAAGCAATAAGGAGTACCTGAGTTAAAAAAAATAAAGAGGGAGATATTGAGGTCACAGGTTCTAGTATTCACTTTCTGTTCATACCCTGTGGGGGTATGAATTTGTTTTCTCTGCCCATGAAAAAATTAAAGAGCAGGAGAGTGTTTAAAGGAAATAGGGCAAGTGTATTTGAAAGTGAAAGGAAAGGCATGAAAGAGGGGCCCCAAATGAGCCCAATGAGTCCTCCTGGAGTGTGGTTATTAAACCATAGAGTTCCTCCTATATCTCCTCCCTTGGGCTTTGTGTGGATTGCTTGGTGGCTTGTGCATGTGCTGTCCAGTCTCTGTTCACGTGATTGAGCAGACACTTCAGGCATTGTGAGAAGAAGGGGATCAGCAGGAACTCAAAGCTCTATGGGAGGAAGAAGCAGTTGAGCAGGAGCCTGAGGCACTAGGGGAACAAGAGGTACCACCACAGGTGACACTTTATCCTTGTGTCCACCACTTTTTAACCCTATCAACTTAACAGTTCCCATTTCTTTCTCTCATTGTGAATTTCTTTTATGTTTAGATTGACTATGAAGAACACAATTAAGCTCCTGATCAGAGCAAATTTTAGATTTTTATTTATTTACTTATTTGCCATTTACATGGTACTGAAGAATCAAACCCAGGGCTTCATGCATGCTAGGCAAGCATTCTACCACTAAGCCACATTCCCAGCCCAAATTTTAGATTTTTAAAAATTGAAATGCTGAAGCATTCCCTCCTCCCTTCCTCCACCCCTCAGGTACTGTGGTTTGAACTCAAGGTCTTCTGCTTGCTAGGCAGACACTCTGTTGCTTGAACTACACTTCTATCCCAAAATGTTGAAAAATTTCATTGGAGGGATTTTGTTTTTGGCATGAGCAAGAAAGAAAGATTGGATGATGAGCCTTCTAATACAGGCTAATGACATTTGAGTAAATGATGTACTCCTTTGGGTTCTCACAGAAGGAAGGATGGAATGGATTTAGGGCTTCAGAAAGTATATTGGCAAATAAAAGGAGACGGAATTAGGGCAAGGGAGCTGAGGTAAGTATATCCACCTCTACCTTTCTGTCCTCTACAGACTAGCAGAGAAGGCTTCATGTTGTTGATTTCTTGTATTTTTTTTAGTGCTGGAACTGGGGTTTGAACTCAGGGTTTTGCACTGTCATTTGGCTTTTTTATTCAAGGTTGGTGTTCTGCCACTTGAGCCACACTTCCATTTCTGACATTTTGCTGGTTAACTAGGAATAAGAGCCTTACAGACTTTCCTACCTGAGCTGGCTTTGAATTGTGACCCTCAGATATCATCCTCCTGAGTAGCTAGGATTACAGCATGAACCACCAGTGCTCAGTGCTTTTGTTTGTGAAAAAGATGGCTTGGGATGAAATCCTCAATTTCTCCTAGGCCACTCTATCCATAGCAGTTTTTCACTATCTTGCCTCTACTCCAGCTGTAAGAGAAAAACAATGTGGTGGGTTTTTGTTTGTTGTTTTTGGTTTTTTTGTAATTGGGTTTGAACTCAAGGCATTTTATTTATTAGACAGGAACTCTACTACTTGAGTCACATCCAAGTCCTTTTGCTTTATTTTTTTGAAGATACCTTGTTGACCTAGACTATGAATCTCCCACTTATACCTCCCTCATAGCTGGATCCTGAAGCGCAACTTTATTTGTTGAGATGAAGTCTCATTCACTTTTTGCCTGGATTGTCCTTGAACTGTAGTTGTCCCTATCTCAGCCTCTTGAGTAAATGGGATTACAGGTGTGAGCTATAGCACCCATCTCCTGAGAATGTTTAAGAATGGTTTACTTATTTAGGTAAATACTGTAGAGGCTCAAGTTTATTTATTTAGGTAAAAGTTATTAGAGGATAAATTTATTAGTCAGGCAATATAGATATATTTTAATTTGCTGATGTGACCTTCTCTAAATGATTTTTGAGAAGCTATTGGGAAAAAGATAAATGACAGCACTTATTCTTTATAACAGCCCTCTGAGGGAGTTAATATTATTTTCTCATCTTATGGATAAAGAAATTGAGGCTCAAGTGATAAAAATCACCTTCTCCAAGTCATTCAGTAAGAGGTGGAGTCAGAGAGTCTGGCTTCCAAGTTCATATTTGTAAATAACACAATTGTCAGGTGCCAGTGGCTCACACTTGTAACCCTAGCTTCTCAGGAGGCTGAGATCTGAGGGTCATAGTTAGAAGCCAACCTAGGCAGGAAAGCCTATGAGACGTTTATCTCCAATTAATCAGCAAAAGCCAGAAGTGAAGTTGTGGCTCAATTGGTGGAACACCACTTTTGAGCAGAAAAAGCTAAGAGACAGTGCTCAGGCCATGAGTTCGAGCTTCAGTACCAGCACAAACAAATAAAGAATAAAAAAAATAAAATAGTACAATAAAGTGCCTCTTATCTAATGGGCTGAATATGTTCACTACAGATCAGGTTTGACAGCATGAACAGAGGAAAAGAAATGCCTAGAGTATTATTCAATACTGAAGACAGAGGTCCTACAGAAGACCACAGGAGTGAATTGGGGGCCTCAGTTAAAGATGTGTTTGTGACAAATCCCATATAGATTTAACTTCCATTAGCTTTTCCTATGTGAGAAATTTCCCATTGAACAGAGAGCAAGTTTCACTACTGACTTCAAGTGGAGCCACTTGGTAGATAGACTTGTACTTTAAAATTTGTGAAGGAATCTCTTTGTGCCTGCATGTGTGTCTTGAGCAATCTTGAACTCACTGCAATGTCTGTGAGGTCCTGCATTGCTCTCAAGCTCTCCCTTTGCCCTTTGCTCCTGTTCTCCCAGTAAAAGGAAGCAGACTGATAACTAGCTATTTCAAAGACTTGCTTTTGTCTCTAGCCTTAAGTAGTGCTAGAACAAAAATTCTATTTCAAAGAAAAATATTGAGGGGCTTACAGTTATTGATATCTAAACTCTACACAGCATTCTTTGTTCCTCCAATTATGAACACTGTTCACCCATAAGGCTAATTAACTAGACAATTACTAAAAATTCAATATACATGACAAATTTTGAAGTTCTCCAAAGGTAAATGTTAGAGAGGGATGTTTCCATGATGAAGTCTCCTTCTCTTTATTGATCTTCTGCTCCCATTTTGTGGTAAGTAAACATCCGCTTTGAACAGCAACCTTTTTCAATAATTTCAACAGACTTTGAAAAATGTGTTGGTCATTTTTTTTATCAGTGATTGCAATTTTCCCTGATATTAGGTCCCCTGCTCATTATCTGAGGCAATCTCAACCCTTGCTTTGCTGGAGTAGAAAATATTCACCTCTATTCTACTTGTTCTCAAAAATCTAAAGATTTAGGATATCTGTTGAAATGTATATTTGACTCAGAAACCAGTGAATATCCAGTATCTGGTCATGCCTTACACATAAATATTGTTATCCCTACCCCTTCAATTCAATTCTTAGAATACAAAGGAGCTGCCATCTAAGAAAGCAGTATGTGAATGCAATGTATTTTGATCAATGTCATCTCTTTCAATATTCTCACCCATTCTTCCCCTACCTAATCCTTCCCTCACCCTTTTTCGACTTTGTAGGATGTAAATGAATTCTTGTCTACATTTCCTCCTCTTCTCCTCTTCATTCATCTACCTTTTCTTCTTTACCCCTTTTGAATACCTATTTCCTGATGTTTTTATTTTGCTCAGCTTTGATTTTGGCTTTCTAAGATCTCCCTCGAACCTACCGTATTTCAATTAATACATTTGAATACACTTGCATACACCTAGACTCTCATTGAAAAACACAAACAAAAATAAACAGCAAATACCCCAAAATTCTTATGGATTTTATTGACTTTGTGTCATTCTCTGGCCAAATTATCAGGGAGTTATAGATTCAATTCGGGGATGTCAAGAACATATTTCTTAATCACAAGTCTGAGATTGACTACATTAGAAACATAATTTTAATAGTAACAAAACAACTGCCAATTTAGTTTATAGTTTCCTTTCCCTTGCTGTAACTAATTGGTGAGAGCAACCTTTCAAAGGAAGAACAATGTGTTTTGGCTTATGGTTTGGGAGTCCATCGTGGTAAAAAGATGTGGTGGAGAACAGTGCTCAATTCATGGTGGCAAGGGAGGAGAGAGTGACAGAGAAAAAAGGTATGCCTTTCAAAGGCATATAGAGATAGAGAAAAAAAGACATGCCCTCCAATGACCGAATACTTCCTCTAACTGGGCTTCACCAGCTGGGGACCAGGCTTTGTCACATTGTCCTTCAAGAGATGCTTAACATTCAAACCATCACATACTGTCATCTTGGTGTTTGACTAGTGATATGTGTTTGTTCCCAACAGTATATGTGACAACAAGAAGAGAAAAAGTGGAGGAAGGGGAAGAAGAGTAGAAGAGGGAAGAGAAGAAAGAAGAGGAAGTGGAGGTAAAGAGGAAAAGGAAAGGGAAGGGATAGAAAGAGAAAAGAAGAGAAGGAGTAGGAGAGGGAAAGGGAGAAGAAGGAGAGAAAAAGGAGAAAGTAGCAGAAGAGGAAGAGGAGAATAAAAAGAAGAGAAAGAAAAGGATAAAAGGGGAAGAGGAGGAGGAATAACCATGGAAAGGATGACAAAAAGGTATTCATTGTTCTAAAAAATAATTCTGTAATTACAGAATTCAAATACTATTTTGTAACCTCATTGAAGAAAGTGCCTCACTTGATATGTTTTACCCCAAGTTTCTGAAATAAGAAAATGTAACCAAAGGAAAAAATTTTGGGATGCGAACACTTCAGACTCCCAAATTAGCCTGGTAAGCCAGAGTGACCATTTATACTTTTATGCCTGACTCTTAAAACACAAGCGCTTTGCAGATTTCTTTTGGCAAAGAGAACAAGAGAAAGAAGAAAAGGAGTTAGAATTATATGGAGAGAGAAAGGAGGAGAAATTGAGTTTCTTTGTCTCCTTTTCACTCTAAAAGATTAAAAACAAAGAATGTAGAGGTGCTGATCAGGATGAGTGTTCCATGTAGTTCACAAAGAAACTGAAATCTGGAGCTTAGAGGGTTTTATTAGTGCCTTCTCAAAATGGTCCTGTTATGGTCTAACTTATAGAATAACAACATGAGGTCCTAAGAAATTAGAGTTTCAAATGAGGTTTTTATTTGTTTTCTTTTGCTTGATTCTTTCTTTCTTTCTTTTTGGCACTATTGGAGGTAGAAGTCAAAGTTTTGCACTTCAGCCATTCCTCCAGTCCCCTTTTGTACTGCTTATTTTTGAGATAGGGTCTTGCTTTATGCCCAGGCTTCAGTCCTCATACTTGTTTCTCCTCATGTGTTGCTAGGGATGACAGGTGTGGACCATGGCATTTAGTCATTGGTTGAGAAAAAGGCTTGTGAAATGTTATGACCAGCTGGGTTCTTGCTGTAACCTCTCAATCTCTGCCTCCCAAGTAGCTAAGATTACATATATTAAGCCATAGAGCTAAAAAAGGTGCCCATTTTCAGCTTTGATTGACTATTAAAAATCTTACATTTCCAACTAATAGTTAATATGCAGAATATATTTAAAACTCTCTTTATTAAAAATCCCTATAATCTGAATCACAAATATGCAACAGAGATATATGTTTCTCAAAAGAATACATACCAATGGCCAGCAAGTAAATGAAGAAATGATCATCATCAGTAACCATCAGAGAAATATAAATAAAATTATGGTGAGCTATCACCTCACTTCAGTGAAAATGACTATTATAAAAAATATGAAAAATAACAAGTGCTAGTGAGGACCTGGAAAAAAAGGGATAGAATATCCATTATTGATGGGAAAGAAATTACATAGACATGGAAACACTATAATGACTCCTCAAAAAATTAACAAATTACAATATGATTTAGTAATCCCATTCTGGATGTGTATCCAAAGGAAGTGAACTCAGTGTATTGAAGAGCTATCAGTATGTCTATGACTACTGCAGAACAATTCAAAGTAGCACGGGCTGGCAGAGTGTCTCAGTATAGAGCACCTGCCTAGTAAGCATATGGTGCTAGATTCAAACTCCAGTACCACCAAAAATAAAAGTTACAGTACCTAAATGCCCATTAACTGATGTGTGGATGTGGAAAATATGGTAGATGTGCACAATGAAATATTATTAAGCCATAAAAATTTATGACATCCTGCCAAATTATGGTAAGATGAATGGAACTGAAAGACATTTTATTAAGGTGAACAAGTTGGGCAGAGAATACAAATCCTGTATGATCTCATTCATATGTAGAATCTTAAAAAATAGTTGATCTCATGGAAGTTGAAAATGGAATGGTGGTCACCAGAAGCCAGAGAGAATAGAAATGAATAAGTCAGAGAAATAATAAGCTCTAAGTTATTTTGGTGTAATGTTTGGCAGTAGGGTGACTATAAGTGATGTTACCATATTTCAGAAAAGCTAGAAACAAGAATTAACAATGTTTTCAATGCAAATAAATGATAAATGTTTGAAGCAATAAATAGGCTTACTGTGATTTGAACATCACACAATGTATCAAAATATTCAATAGCACCCATATATAGACATAATTTTCATATCAAAATAAATCTGAAATATAAGGTAGAAATAAAATATTTTCCTCTTCGGAAATTTTGTTTAAGGTTGAGCTGAGAAGTATATTTGAACCTTTCAGCAATGCTATTATTTCGTCAATGTGTAAAAGTTGTTGAATTCTTACAATTAAAAAAATCAAGTACTTCTAAAACAATCACCTTGGGTTTATGTAACATCATCTCAAAACATTTTAATGACTCAAAGGAACAAGGGAATCAAAACCAGATGGGTTACATGGATTTGCAGAGTTTCCAACTGAACAAACACTCCTTGCAGATGATTATTTAAATATTCACTAATTTACATCTTGGACTCCTCTCCTGAGTTGAAGTGGTGGGGATCCCAGAGCAATTCCCACAGTCACAGGAGATGGCAACACTGAACATTAGAGTTTAGACCAAACAGCTAAAGCCTTTGTGCCTTTCCCTCTTTTTCTTCATGAGTCACTTTAAATACTAAATTTTCAAAATTTTAGGGTTTAATCCAGAAATCAATGTGGAAATTGATAAATTTGCAGTCAATTCATAAGTCATGACTTTCTTTCCAATGTAACACATTAGAAATATCATTACAATTTCAGATAATTTTTGTTTGTTTTGTTTTGCTCTTCAGATTATCGATGTGTGATGGTTCCCTTTCCAACCTATGACTTGTGAATCACTTTAATGTAGAAACTGGCTAATTTATATATTTTGAAGAAGAATATTGAATTATTTCTTCTTCTTTTTGTGGGGGGGGATCCGGTCGTGGGGCCTGAACTCTGGGCCTGGGTGCTGTCCCTCAGCTCTTCAGCTCAAGGCTAGTGCTCTACAACTTGAGCCACAGTGCCACTTCCAGCTTTTTGCTTATGTGGTGCTGAGGAATTGAACCCAGGGCCTCTTGCATGCAAGGCAAGCGCTCTACCACTGAGCCACCTTCCCAGCCCCGAATTAATTTTTCTAAGAAGATAATTGCATCAATTTTAACATTTTATAATTCAGGAAATTGAAATATAAGCATTTAAAATCTACCGGAATAATTTTCCTAACAGTTTGTTAGGAATTGCTGAAAACAAGAAATTGACTGTTAGTAAGAGCTACAACCTGTAATAAAGCTGACAATTTTGGGTTATATATTTAGGCTGTAAAATTTCCAATTAAATAAATAAAAAACAATGATGTATGAGAATTCTATTCCCTTGTTTGGAACATACACAAGAGCAAAAGTGAGAGTTGGAGGAATAGATGGAAGGTTCAGGTATGTTCTAGAGTATTCTGCACAAATCATAGGTGGAGATTGGTGTAATATCAAGTCATACATAATTGAATAAATTGAAGTCATTAATCAAGTAAGTAGATGAAATTCTCTCTTGATTAAATGTTATATCAAACTTGACAAATATCATAGCAGTATTGATGTCCCTGGAAGCAATTTAAAGTGTGAGAAGTAAAACTCTACTAGTATACAGTATGCAGCCCCTATTTCTTTTGTTTTTAGTTTTCTCAGGAAGAAACTTTTTATTCACAGCAAGATGGATCTGTAACCTATCACACTGAGAGCTTAGCATCATTAGTTACAACATCTACTTCCTTAAAGACTTTTAAACTCAATTTCCCTCCTCATCTAGTCATTTTATTATTTATAGTGGGATCTTAGTATAAGAAGGGTTTACGTCAGTGATGAAATGATCATTTTCTGATATCTTGTTGCAGGCAAACTGGTTTTAAATGAATTTGTTTTTAGAAAACACCTGTGATGCTATTTATGATTTGGAAAAAAATCATTGTAGCAACTTATAATTTTTATTTTAATATATCTTCTTTATCAAAGTGCATTTTTATTTTATCAGATCCTAGTGTTTTAAGAACATTAAAGTCTTAATCACATTACATATGGTGAAATAGAAATACATTTAAAAATCATATATGAATTCTATTTCACCACATAGAACATGAAGGGAACTTTTTGTAATAACAAGAGAAAAGCATAAACAAGTTTATTGAATCAAAGTTCCATGTGACATAGATGGCTTCAGTAATGGCAGCTCAAATATTTGGGGAAACAGGATTTGGTGGGTTTTTTTTTTTGTCTTGTTTTATCATGCTGATCCTGGGGCTTGAACTCAGGTCCTGGAAACTGTCTGAGCTTTTTTTGTTCAAGGCTTGTCCTCTACCACTTGAGCCACAGATTCAAAACCAGCCCGGGGAAGTTCTGTGAGACTTTTATCTCTAATAAACTACCAAGAAAAGTTGCTAAGTGCAGCTATAGCTCAAGTGGTAAAACACTAGCATTGAGCAAAGGACGCTCAGGAAGAACGCTTTGGCCCTGAGTTCAAGCCCCAGGACTAGCACAAAAAAAGAAAAGGAAATACACACACACACACACACACACACACACACACACACACACACACACACACACACACAAAATAAACGAAAGCCATTGTTCTTGTATTACAGAGAATTGAACTAAGGTATTCAAAGTGTTCTATTTATGTTTTTATACAAGAATTTATTAGATTTGAATTTTGTACAGAATTTGGACTGAAAAAATAGAAAATAGAAAATAGATTTCTCCATAAATTTCCAAGCCCAAAATCTCTTAATTTTATTCTTTGAGACACATTGCGGAGCAAACAGTGCTTCTGAAAGACCTTACCACCACCACCACCCAAAATAGTAATAAATCAGCTAATTTTCTGGGTGTGGGTGGCCGTTGCCTGTAGTCCTAATGACTCAAGATGCTAGGATCTGGAGGACTGAAGTTTGATGCCAACCCAGATAAAAAAGTTTACTAGACTCCATCTCCAAAATAACCAGCAAAAAGCTAATCTGATGGTATGGCTTATATGGAAGAGCATATATGAGGCCTTGAGTTTAAATCACAGTAAAGCAACACACACACACACACACACACACACACACACACGCACACACAGGAAGCAGTATATTGGATGATTGTAATTGAGCAACAACATAAAGCAAAGAGATTGACTCCTGAGTCTTTAAATAGTATTTATGTTCATTTAATTTTTTCATTGCTTTCTTGAGCAGTAGGGTATCTTTTTAAAACATCTTTCAATCATAGTATTGATCTTAATTTGCTTCTGTGAAATCATTATAAATTATTGCTTCCCTTCATTTCTGGAGTAAGCTATGATTGTGACTGGTCACCTTAATTTTTGAAAATTTCCCCCAATTTAATCAAATCCTAAAATCTAAAACCACTTGTAGTAATATTTTCCCCAGAAATACCACTCTAGATAAAATGAATTAAGATCAGCCAGGAATTGGTATCTCACACCTATAATCCTAGCTACTCAGTAGGCTGAGATCAGAAGAGCATGATTTAAAGCCAGGCAGGACACTAAATCCAAAGGACTCTCATCTCCAACAAGTCAGAAGCGAAGCTGTGACTCAAGTAATAGAGTGACAGCCTTGAGTGAAAAAAGCCAAACAAGAGTGTAAGGCTCAGAGTTCTAGCCCCAGTATCAGTACCAGTACCAGTATACATACACACACACACACACACACACACACACACACACACACACACACACACAAACACACACATACACTAACATACACACAGAGAATTAAGATTATTGCCAGTAGGCTAAGCAAAGAAAATAAAGCTTGTTCTGTAAAATGCTTCTAAACACAATGTCCAAAGATGTCTGTATCATCCAGATGTAGTACATGGAGAAGCAACCTAGAGGAAAAATGAACAAGTGACTTTGTGCCAGATTGTAACAGATTGAGCATCCTTACCCTAAAAATTCAAAGTCTAAACTGGTCCAAAATCTAAACCTTTGTCAGCATCAACATAATGCTGACTTCACCTGATGGGTCATGGCCAAAATGCAGACATACTAAAGACATGGTATAATACTACCTTTAGTCAGTGTATAAGAATCATAATAAATAAATTTTGTTTAGTCATGGACCCCATCACCAAGATTATCTATCTATCTATCTATCTGTCTGTCTGTCTGTCTGTCTGTCCGTCCGTCCGTCTGTCTATCTTGATAGATATATACTGTGTCACCATGTGGTTGGCTCCCCCCTCTCTCTATATACATACATAGATCTATATCTACATCTATATCTATACAGATATATCTATATATACATTTCTCATACCCTACCCCATTCTCCCTATTTAACCTGAAGCCAGTGCCTGTACCACTGAAGATGGCTGAAGAGGAACTAAAGTGCTTTACCTCCATGGCTGCCATATAATAAATCTTGTTCTTCTGCCCTTCCTCATGCCTCTTTATTTGGCATATGAAGGTGGGTAGCTAGACTTGTGACTCTTGGACTTTGGAACAGTGATTTAAAAAGCCAGGTTCAGTTAACATCTAAAGAATTTTGTAAATTAATTGGAACCATAGTTGTGGTACTCAACATTGAGGAAACCTTCTACATGTGTGTCAGGATACCTTCAGGCTGCAGGTGCTAGCCAATGGAACCTATGTGAGCGCTCCTGCACATGCATATATAGCACTTTCGGTGCTACACACTGTCTCCAGTGCTGTCCACACAAGACTAGGCGACCCCAGGACATACATCAAGAGCTGATTTTGTACTCAATCTCCCACATCTCAGCTTTTGCTATGTTTTTTTCATCTAAAAAAGGAAACAGAATATGTTAGTTATTTTGGCTTTAATAAAGTGCTTCTTGAAGAATTTTTGATTGCTTGATTTGAGGAAGTAGCTTTCACTTGACTCCAAGTAGCTTGTTAATTTAGAATGAAGCAGATTTTTCAGATTTCTTTAGGGAGCCAACCACATGGTGACACAGTTAAGAGAAGAAATACCTTGAGAAAACCTGTGTGATGGACAGGACAATGGGTGACTATGAACAGGTCTATAGATGTAATGGAAGAATTCTATAGGGAGTTCTTAGAAAAGGCAATGTTTTGGCGCGGGATTTGTATGTAATGTCAGTCAGAAATAAACCGTGTTTCCCAACTTAGATTAGAAAAGGATCTGTCAAACAGAGGTTTTTTTCATATTTAAAGCATTTATGAGAACTAAGTTTTTATAATTCACCTGTGTTATTGAGAGGCTACACTTAGCCCAGTAGAGGGTGTGGCTAAGGAAAAGATAAGTTACTGGGTCCATTCTTCCTGTATTTGTGAAGCAGGACAGATAAAGGAAAATGAGGCATGAGAAATATAGCTAGGAATTCAGAAAAAGACACTGTATAGTGAGTAGGTCAATTGGAAATCCAGAAGCACCATATTTTTGCTTTAAGGCTCATACTCACTCATGCTGCAGTCTTAATAAAGAGAAGAAAAGGAATAAGAGAAACTATCTCTCTGTGCCCCAAATAATTAGTGTGCTCTGGAAAGTGAGCAAGAATATCTTAAAAAAAGACATTTATCCTGGTAAAGGAACCACATGGGAAGATGATTCCACTTGTTGTTTAAGTTTTACTGATTTTAAGGATGGACACCTTCCTTGAAAGAAAATGAGCAGAATCCATTCTTTCTTTAAAAGGATGCCCAAATCTTAAAAGAAAAAGAAACCCTTGAGTTTAAGTAGTTCTGGAGACCTAATGTGGTATAGTAATTATAGTTAATGTACAGTATGGCTGAAATTTGCTATGAGGGTAGATCTGAAGTATTCTCATTGCCAGAGCAAATTAACTATGTAAAGTAATGGATATGTTACTTTCATTACAATAATCATTTCACAATGTAACCTTGAATATATCGTACCTTGAATATATGTAATTTTATTTGTGAGTATGCTTCAACAAAGCCAAAAAATAACATTAAATTAAAATGCTTTGGCACACCCATGCCCCCAAACAAAATAGAGGACTACTCAGATCAATGACTCAAGTTTGATGAGCTATTCAGTCTTAAAATGTCTGGACCTAATTAATAAAACAGTGTAATGAAATGTACCAGGTGTCGGATCAAAAGAGATACACTCACCCTAAGGTGAATTTGAGCCACACCTCAATCTCCTTTTAACCATAAATATCTGTGATGTTGGAGCAATCATTGCACCTGTAGTATCTGTGCCCACACCCATGTCTGAGTTAGATGTTCTCTCTTTCCTCCACTTTGCTTCACTAATACATTTTTTAAATTGTTATTGTAAAGGTAGTATACAGAGGAGTTACAGTCACACAGTACATTGCTTTTTATCAGTGTCACCTCTTCCCTCATTTTCTCCCAGCTTTTCCTTTCCACCCTCCTCCCCCACAAGTTGTATAGTTCATTTTAAACATGGTGTCTAGAAAGTGTCACTGCTATTTGTTCACCCTTTGTTCCTCCATTTCTGTGCTCCCCCAAACAGATAACCTAACATACAAGACAAAAAGGTACAGAAATAAAAAACAGCAACAAAGGAGGAAAATAAAAAGCAGACTAACAACAACAAAAAAAGCACCTCTTGTTTCCATTTCTTGGCGTTCATTTTGATAAATGTCACTTTATACAATCATATGCACATAGCTATTGAACCTTTTTGATCCTCTCCTAAGGATATCCTCCTTTTTCAGTCTCTACCTCAATGTGTCCTCAAACAATATCAAGAACTCAGTCTCCAAGGACCAGGCAATGGCCTCCTCCCTTCTGGAGACCTCCTGGGAGGTCCTGTACTGCTTGGAAAGATGATTAGGCAAACGTGTGTGTTCCAGAAGCTCTGGACATTCTTTAACTTAGCTCTAGCTTGGCTCTAGTTTTTCATAAATGAGAGACAGTGTTGCTGGGAGAGTTTTACTCTCTTTTTTTTTTTTGGCTGATTTTGGTGAGTTACTTTACCTTTAAGACGTGAAAGGGGAGAATTGAGGTCTGAATAATTTGCAGTGAATAACTATTACTTGCAGTGAATAATTATCAGGATAATATCTATGCAACAAGAAGGATAACTGGCAAAATATATGGAATGACACCACAGCAGCTGTGAGAGCAATGCTGTGTGTGTGTGTGTGTGCGCGCGTGCGCGTGCATGTGCCCATGCATGCGTGCCAGTACTGGGGCTTGAACTCAGGGCCTCTTGCTCTCACTTTGCCTTTGGCTCATGGCTGGTGTTCTGCCATATAACCATACACATTTTCCTTCTGGCTTTTTGCTAGTTAATTGGAGATAAGATTCTCATGCACTTTTCTGGCTAGGCTGGCTTTAAACTAGAACCTTCAGATTTCAGCCTCCTGAGTAGCTAGGATTATAGTAGGAGCTACCAGCACCTGGCTCAATTTTCAGTCTTCTACAATTTTCAGGCTCATTCTGAGTGTCAACAGTTCTAGTTTTCTAGTAGATCCTGAAAACAGGACTTCTACACAGAATCTTCTCTGCCTACACTCCTGTCATTTTATTTCTAATTTCTGCCCAGGCTCTCAGCTAAATGACCTTCCCAGGCCACCTGCTTCTAGGTGGAGCTGTGTGAGCAGTCTTAGAGAAAGTGAAGTATGCCACTCCTGGATGGACCACCCCTTAGATGTTGGGTGATGCCAGAGCAAACTTGCGTGAAAGATGAAGTAAGACAGACACAGCAAAGAATGAATTATGAGGATCCCTGAGTCACTGGGGAATGAGGAGCAATCAATCAAGAATTTACTTTGAACATGGCATAGTGCAAAATACTCTTTTATTGTGTTGGGTCATTTGCAATTTGGGTGTTTTCATAGAGCAACATGGTTCATCCTGGTTAATATAATGAAGCAATGAACCACTCCTGAGGGTTTCATTGTATTTGTGAATTCTTCTCCAGTTTATCTTTAAGGCAGGTGACTTATAGTTTCCTTAGCATGAGGAAAAGTTCTGAAATGGTGGGATTATTAGGAATGACAAAGCCCCTTTTGTTCCTGGGATGTTTGATTTAGTTTCTTCTGAGTCCATTAGATTAGTCAGTATTTTTTGAAAGATACCATGCATAGTTGAACTGCAATCCATTTTGGCAAAAAGGAGGTGATGTAGCTTGGGTTTTCCATTTCACAAAGCAACAGTGTTTTGTGTCGTGTTGCAAAACATAGTACAGATGATTTATTATTAATAGTGGTTAAGATGCTGAAGTTTGTGAATTTTTAAAGGCTTTTAATGTTGAAATAGTTACTGACTCAGAGGAAATTGAAAAAAAAGTATAGGGAATTTCCATGGGCCCATTTACTCTAGCTTCCAGTGCTGGTATCTTTTGTAACTATCAAACAGTGCCCAAACCAACAAGTGGAATTTGTTACAATCCCCAAAACTGATTTAACTGATTTAGATTACACCACACACATATTGTTTCTGTCTCTGTTTCTCCCTTTCCCTCTCCCTCTCCTCTGTCTTCCTTCCCTCCCTTTCTTTCTCTCCCTTTCTCTCTACCCCCTTCTCTCTGGGGTTAACCACCATTCACAATTGAGAAAACTGGATCACTGAAAGACTCCCATTGGTAGCCATACCTACCCTTAATATTTCCCCCCTCCCCAGTCTCTAACTCCTGGCAACACTAATCTGTTTTTCATCTCTATAATTGTGTGATTTTTTAAATAAAATTATATAATTGGAATTGCATACATTTGAGCTGTGGAAATTGATTCTGATCCTCTCTTCTCTTCTCCCTCCCCTCTCCTCTTCCCACTTTCCTTCCTCCCTACTATATGTCTTCTTTAGTCTTTTCTTCTCAGGTTCTTGTTTCAAACTCAATTTAACTTTGATTGGCAGTAAAGTGTCACCTGAAATGGCCTTTCACTGACTGGTCCTAGGTCCTGTGGTATCTTGACTGGACAAGGCTTCCAGAAAATGTGAGTTATAATATGCAATGCATCCTTTGTGAGTGATTGTTTTTCAACATAGAGATGGTGGCAGGGTGCAGAGAACACTCCCTTGGTGGTGTTGGTTATTAATGCCCACCCTCTGAAGACTGGCTACTGAGCCTCATCGTAAAAATGTTAACCATGGGGCTGGGAAGGTGGCTCAGTGGTAGAGCGCATGCCTTGCATGCCAGAGGCCCTGGGTTCGATTCCTCAGCACCACATAAGCAAAAAGAAAAAAGCCGGAAGTGGCGCTGTGGCTCAAGTGGTAGAGCACTAGCCTTGAGCTGAAGAGCTGAGGGACAGCGCCCAGGCCCAGAGTTCAGGCCCCATGACTGGACCAAAAAAAAAAATGTTAACCATATCATTTGAACTACAATTGAACTACAATTATTCTAAGCCATTGAAAAGAAGTTGGCTTTTAACAATGAGATGACTCATAAGATTCTGGAGAAAGAAGGCCAACAAAGAGCAATGCCAAAGGATGGGAGAGTCCAGACGCTGTGGGGAAAAGGGGGACATCAGACATGGATTCCAAGACTTTTCTTAAACCCTACAAATGACACTTGATTTGAAAAGAAATGACGATGACAATGATAACCACCTTGAGCACAAGATGGCAGTCTTACATCTACTTCCTTCCCTGTGGCTGGCTGGAGAGAAGTGATAGGAAACAGAGCAGAAACAAAACTGCTTGTGTTGCAGAGAAATATTGAAAAATAAACAGTAATCACGAAGTGAGATCAGGGAATGAAAGAGATTAAAAATAAATGCGAGGGCTTTGGGAGTTTGTTTTGTTTTTATTTAAAATTTGGCTCCACTCACAATCTTGATTCCTGTGCTAAACACATGTGAGGTTGAGTTTCACATTTGTATTTTAGACTCAAGTCTAGAAAAAAGTCTAGAAAATAGAAGCTCCCATGTGCATTTGGAACGAGGTAGACAAAGGATCCGGATTCTCAGGTGAAGTCTTATGCTAGGTTCTGGTGACCTCCAGGAAATTTCTTCTAGATGCAGAGATTCATGTTAACCTCAAGCAAGTATGTAGGCAGGGATTCACTCATAGATAGGTGTTGAATAGAGCAGCTGAGGCCTTGGCACATTTCTCTTTCTTTTCACTTTACCTCCTCAACTGGAAACTACCATGGAAAACCATTTTTATTTTACTTTATTTTATTTTTGTGCAGATTCTAAGGCTTGAACTCAGGGCCTGAGTACTGCTCCCGAGCTTTTACTGCTCAAGGTTAATGCTTTACACTTGAGCCACAGCTCCACTTTTGGCTTTTGGGTAGTTCATTAGAAATAAAAGCCTCACAGACTTTTCTTCTCGTGCTGGCTTCAAACTGTGATCTTCACATCTCAGCTTCCTGAATAGAAAGGATGACAGGTTTGAGCCATTGGCACCTGGCTGGAACATTTCCTTTTAATTTTATTGTCAAGGTGATGTACAGAGGGGTTACAGTTATATACATAAGGTAGTGAGTACATTTCTTGACAAACTTGTTATCCCCCCCCTCATTTTTCTTGTACTTTCTCTCCCCAGGAGAAAAAGGATGAGGAAGAAAGCTGCCTTTAAAAAACCATTCTGGCATTCTTTATTGAGATACCCAATCTAGCTCAGGCATTCTGAAGTAACCTTGTGCTCATAGCCAGCACTATAATTGTATCAGAAGCACAAAAGCCAAGAAAACTGTCAGACTGCTGTTTCTGAGGTAAGGCAGGATTGTTTTGTGCTTTGCTGCTTCTCATGAGAGCCAGCTAGTGGGTTCACTCCATAGACACAGAGGTTGCTTCAAACCTGGCTGTTTTTTCTTCCATATGGAAAGGATAGGCTAGCTTCCACTCTTGTTTAAGTGTGTCACTTACAAAATGAGGCTCATTGATGCAATAAATCCCTTGGGAGGCAATATTCTGCACATGAACATTTCACACATTCAAGGACGATGCTAAGTTGGTTATCACTTGTAATTGTGCTAGATTAAATGTGGGGCTGCAGGCACAGGAAGAGTTCATAGGCACAACTATGCTTTGGCTTCATAAATGATCTTGTCATCTTGCATAGTTCTTTGGGTATTATCTATTCAGTTATTTGGAGAACAAAGAGTTCAAAGGACCCAGGAGAATCAGAACCAAAAACTATGGGTGATGCTTGTTGAGGTTGTGAGACCTTGGAGGACAGATGTCATGAAGCCCCTGACCTCAATTCAAAATGTTCTAAGTGAGACAGGTCATTGACTCATGCCTTTAATCCTAGTTACTGAGGAGGCCAGGATGGGGTGGATTGTGGTTTGAGGCCAACCCTGGCAAAATATTTGAGGTTCAATCTTAACCAATAGGTGCGGATGATGGCATTTGCCTATCATATCAACTGTGCAGAAATCCAGGCTGGCCTGGGCTAGGTGAGAGTCTATCACCCAAATAACAAAGTGAAAAGAGCTAGAGATATGGCTCAGATAGTAGAGAGTTAGCCTAGTAAGTGTGAGGCCTTGCATTCAAATCCCAGAATATCACACACACACACACACACACACACACACATACACACACACATACACACACACACAATCCTAAGTGGCATTTTCCCCCAAGTTTAAGAAGATTGACTTCATGTTGTATTTCCAGGCTCTGAAGTCATTTAAAATTTTTTTTGAGTATGATTTCACATGTGCAGCCTGAGAGAAAATGGGAAGCAGGAAAGCTCCTCTCAGCTCCAAGCCCTTCTTAAAGCACAAGAAGCCATGTCCCATTCATAGGTGTCTTCTAGGTGGTAAGAAAGCTTTACTGAAACTTTTTTGATGTGTGCCAGTCCTGGAGCTTTGAATTCAAGACTTGGGCACTGTCTCTTAGCTTCTTTTGTTCAGGGTTAGCACTCTACCACTTCCAGTCTTTTTTGAATAGTTTATTGGAGATAAGAATCTCACAGACTTTCCTGCCCAGTCTGGCTTTGAACTGCTATCCTCAGATCTCAGCCTCCTGAATAGTTGGGAGTATAGGCATGAGCCACCAGCATCCAACTTACTGAAACTTTTAAAGAGCAATTGGAGGAAAGTAAATGTTACATGTTCTATAGTTACAAAAGAACTTGTTGGTTCTCTGGGGTTTCTACACAGAAAAGAGCCATTGTATGATAAGGCATGAGGTCAGTCAACTGATAATGAAGGTCTATGAAGAAGAAGAAGCCATGTAAGTGAGTCTCAGGAAGAGATAGATTAATTCTACAGAATCACTTGTTTTCTATTTGTTGGATAACTTCAGGATTGCAATTCTGGTACTGACTTTGTTTCCATGAGGCTTTCCAGTCATCATACTTGGGAGAGAATGGTTCTGGGTTTATCAAGGGCCAGGGCTAGGGTATCCTGGAATAGGCAGGAGGAAGAACAGAGGAGATATCCACATGTGGAATCACTTGGTGGGCCTCTCCAAGTTTCCTCCAGACAGGCGGCTGCAGCCACAGAGCAGATTCTGATCAGAGCAAAAGGAAGTGGGGAGAAAGCTGTCATCCTGTCTTCTTAAAGTCTAGTCTGGGGGTAAGAGGCCAGCACACACAGTTGGTGGTAGGACAGAGAAAAGGTGTAGGCATGACCACCACTTGAGCAGCTTGAGATTCCTCCTACATGCCATGCCATGCTGTTTCCAGCCTCCAGGCATTCACTCATGTCATCCTTGTGGTCAATTCTCCTGGGTGGTTCAAGTTCACAATTCAAGATTCAGCTCTTTACCTCTATAATTCCTGACCCAAATCACCAACTGAGGTTCTGTGCTCCTCTTTTGTCAGGATCCTATAGTCTTGGCTGATGTCTTTAGTCTTATGGCATGTATATTGAAAAGTTCTACTTTGGCATATGTCTTCTCATCAGATTTCAAGTTCTTAGAAGAGAGAAGTTGTGTCTAGTCCTTACTTACATTCTTAATGTTTGATGGTGCCTGTCAATTGATTTGACAAGAACTGGAGGTCTGATGGTGCAAGTACTTCCCTGGATGTCAGGATGCAAGGAATGAAGGTGGCTGCAATGGCTGCTAAGTAGTCTAGGAATGCCTTAAGAGAGTTCTAAGACTGGCTGAAACATTTCATTCAAATAATGGCTATTTATAATTGTTTGCATAAATTACAAGACATCTTTTTTGTTTGCTATTTTTATTAGCATGTCACTAGTACAAGAAAATTGTATTGTAATAATTCCATAGATGCATATACTATACTTTGAACAAGTTCACCTCCTGCATTATTTTCCTTTAACCTTCCCCCAACTTCTTCCTTTTGCAGTGTTTGTTGGGTTTATCTTCATATATAGAGAGAGACATATTTGTTTCTCTATGTATGCTTAAATATATGTATCTATGTATAGATAAATATACACATACACATACACATTTTTTTTGTCAGTTGTGGGGCCTGAACTCTGGGCCTGGGCGCTGTCCCTTAGCTCTTCAGCTCAAGGCCAGCACTCTACCACTTGATCCACAGCGCCACTTCTGGCCTTTTCTGCTTATGTAGTGCTGAGGAATCAAACCCAGAGTCTCATGCTTGCAAGGCAAGCACTCTACCACTGAGCCACCTTCCCAGCCCCAACACATACGTGTATATGTATACACAAATATGTTTATGTGCATATGCATGTGAAAGTATTTATGTATATGCGTGGATATGTGCATATATGTATATAGGCTTGTGTGTATAAATGTATATTTGTATATGTGTATATATATGTGTATATGTATTTGTGTGTATGTATGTGTACATGTATATGTATATAAGTATATATAGCCTCTCTTTTCTCCCTCATTTTGCCTCAGAGACAGTTCCCTTTTCAGACTCATGACTCGTCATCATCATCATCATATCATCATCATCATTGTTGTCATCCCTGTAAACCTAGATTCCACAATAATTTATTTTCTAATGGAAAATAATTGTTTGTTGATTGGGGGTTCATTAGTTGTATAATATGGATAAAGCTCTGCACAAAGACTCTTAAGAGGCATGGAGAAGATTTTACAGCCCAGGCACATAAGGTTGCTCTTTCTTCCATATCGTGCTTAAAAATCCTAACATGTCAGAGTTGAAGTGGTTTCTCATCTTTGTGCACATGTACCCGCATGCCCATATGCACCAATATTGGGACTTGAACTGAAAGCCTTGCTCTCTTGCTTGGCTTTTTCACTCAAAAAGATTCTCTACCACTTGAGCTACACTTTCACTGCTGGATTTTTGCTGGTTAAATGGAGATAAAAGTCTCATAGACACTTCTGCTTGGGGGGCGTTCTTTGAATCATAATCTTCAGATCTCAGCCTCCTTAATAGCTAGGATTACAAGCATGAACCACCATTTCCTGGCCTTTCTCATTGTTTTATTTACCTATTGAGCTGAAAGAAGCTACACAAAACATATTGACTTAAAACAACAACCACTTTGCTCTATTTTTCAGGAATCAGGGTCAGCTGATTCTCCCTTTCTAAGGAGGCATTCACATAAGTTAAGTCACTCAGTGATGTTCAGATGATGGCTAGGCAGATCAGGAGGACTATAGGGCCTCCTTCACATGTGCAGTAACTAGACAGGAAGGTCTGGGGTGTCAGGCTCAGCGGGGAATGTACAGTGTGATGACTTTAGCACAGTGGAAGCATGGTGGCTTAGATTCCAAGTGTGAGGCTTACAGTACTCAAGGTAGAAGCTACATTTTTATGATGTATGTGGCAGAGATGCATGCAACCTCCACATCATACCCTAACGAGGAAATTGTAGGAACCTCTGTCTCCTCACTTTTTCTTTAGGCAGGCTGGGAAGTCAGTGTTGACCAGGTAGAGGAAGATGAACCTTTAGAAAAGGACATAACAGAATAAAAGGTCTTGAAGCTATCAATATAGCATGGAACCCTAGATCTTTCCTGCACTATGCACCCATTCCGAACTGTGACACAAGAAGGACATTTTCTATGAGAGGGAGCAGGGAGGAGGCGTTTCTGAAGCAATATGCCCCTTAACTGTTAGTGAAAAAAACTTTGGTAGTTTCCAGTAGAGGTGCTCCTTCCAATTGAAATTGTAACTTGGAAAGAGAGGCTATGGGAACAGAGGTGAAAAACCCCTTAATTAACACAAAACATAGCACAAACAAAAGTTAACATCAGAAAGGAAAGGCTAGCAAGCTCTGATTAAGCCAGATTCCTTACTCTCTTCTACCAGGATGGTTGTCTCTGTCATCAATGATGCCATTGCTCTGGTCTCTGAAGGATGTGGGGAGGGAAGGCAGGAACAGTAAGACTAGGGCAAGACAACCCACATTTCTTATCTGGCTGTGACACTAGAGATTATACAATGTATTTATGAGATGCAGAGAAGACTGTTACTGTAGCCAGACTTCAGGAAACTGATTATGTTTTATTCTTTTTTTTTCAGGAAATATAGGTAAAATTCTTTGACTGGATGAGTCTAAAAGAGGATATTGATTTGAGAGAGAGGAAAGTTTTAAAATATAAAATTCTGACCACACAGACACAAATGATCTCCCATGAGGAAGTAATGAGACTCTTTGTAATAACCTTGTGGATTTGGGTGTAGAAAAAATTGCAAAGTAGAGCATATAGCCAAGTTCTGAATATACCAGAACAGCAGGAATCTGGAAATTATGGCAGTAAGAATGGCTTTCAGAATGTATTAAAGTTGAAAGAGAACAAGTACATATAGAGAAGAACAACTAAAGGATAATTTGAATCAGGCTTAGAGCAACAGGCACAGAGCTTGGGATAATGATGAAAAAATCACAGATTCACAGAGACAATGAAATATCATTCACTTCTTGTTCTGTGTCCTTGACTGGTGTGCAAAGGAGCTTTCCACAGATGTGGTAAATAAATTGGCATCTTAGTTAAATGAGAATATGTAACAGAAGTCATAGTTTACTTCAATGGCTGTACAGATGATTAAACATCAGTACTGGTCATTCTCCTGTGACCAAAGAACTTCTGGTAATACTTGGTGGTAAGATGGCTCACAGAAGGGGAAAATGTCTAAATTTTCCAAAAGAGGAGCAAAGTCGAGGTTCAGAATGCAGCTAAATTACTGCTCATTCTGTCTCCCCAAACCTCTTCCCACCTCTCCTTTCTGCTCCTCCTCTTTCTGAGTTAACTTCCCCAATCTTTCTGCTGCAGAAGACAGGAGAATGAGTGTACATTGGCTACATATATTACAATGCCCAAACTGTGAAGGAGGGAATTTCTACCCAAGACAACATGACACCAATTGCTGACAAGATGGTTCTAACAAATCATTTGGCACATTTTTCATATTTGAATATTAAATAAGGCACAAGGCTCAAAGGGACCAAAATAAGAAGTAAAATTATAGTTTTTGTTTAAAGCTAGAACTTCAGTGTTAGGTTAACCTGGGGTTGAAATAGAAAAAAAAAAAGTATAGCTGGATATGATGGGTCATGCCTGCAATCCCAGCTACTTAGGAGGCAGAGAGGATTATGATTTAAGACCAGGCTGGGAGAAAAGTTAATGAGACCCCAATCTCAACAGAGTTGAGCATGGTTGTAGGTGCCAGCTATGTGGGAAGCATAAATAGGAAGATTGTGGCCCAGGCCAGCCTGGGCAAAAAAAAAAAGATATTTTTGGAAAAGTGCTTGAAGGAAGGCTAAAGCATAGCTTAAACCATAGGGCATCTGCCTTGGAAATACAAGGCCCTCAGTTCAAACCTAAGTACCACTAAAACAAAGAAAAAGAAATAATTTAACCATAACCTACTACAGTGCCCTTCTAATTTTCAACCTCAATTGGAAAAATGGTTGGTTACTTAGCTGTAGAGAGATCTGATAGGATTTACTACTGTGGCCATGAACACTGTTCTTTGCATGAAATGTAGCTGTCAATCAGCTAGATTTGGGAACACTTCATTGATCCCATACAGTCTGGGCTGGATAACACAGAAGCAGCACGTTCCAACTGTTTATTTTTTTAATTTTTGGTCGGTCATGGAGCCTGAACTCTAGGCCTGGGACCTGTCCCTCAGCTCTTCAGCTCAAGGCTGGTGCTCTACCACTTGAGCCATAGTGCCACTTCTGGCTTTTTCTGTTTATGTGGTACTGAGGAATCAAACCCAGGGCCTCATGCATGCAAGGCAAGCACTCTACCACTGAGCCACCTTCCCAGCCCCTGCAACTGTTTATTGAGGACTGAATAAATTCCACTGTGAAATAAGTTCTTTTGTGATTGAGGCAGTGTGGTAGAACAGCTGGTGATAAAACAGGATCATGTGGGGGGTCAGATACAGGTATTAATGAAAACTATTGACTTAGCCAGAAAAATAACTTGGAGTTGACTATAAATTTTAGTTCAAATGTAGATTTCTGAGTCATCCATTTGTATATGAGTCCAGTTTTCAAAATCTGTGGATTTTGTCCCCACCTTCTCTTCTTTTCAAGTGTTTATCCATATTCTATAAGTCTTTGTGGACTCACTGTGTGCTAAGTGTCTGATTAAGTGTTAAAAGTGGAAACTTTGGGTAAAGGGAAAGAAAGAATGGAATTTGGACAAACCCTTGGGTATTGCTGTGGTTCAGAGTGTTGTAGCAGAGTATAGACCATAGAACATCTGGTCAGAGGTGGGGCAAAGATCCTCATCCAGAGCTGGAAGGTGTGAGATTGGAAGCTTTGTGAACAGCAATACAGGGTGTAAGGAAGAGAGGGAGCAACTCTGGGGCTCTTTAGGAACACCAGTCTCTGGTACTATTGTGATTTGTGCTGGGACTTTTCCATCCCCAATACAATAGAACCTGGAATTTCTTGAGAGCTTGTTTGGAGGCTCTAGCAGGGGAGCGCAGCTGCTCCTATACCCTTGACCGAAGACTGGTCCTTCTCTATCGGGCATGGTCGTCTTCTTCAACCAAGTCCTCAGCTTTGGGAGGGACGCACATGGAGTGGTGAGGGAGGAAGGGGACACCCACCTAGCCAGCCAGATCAGCCGAATCAACCCTGGCGATCAATGGGGTGACAGATGTCGCAGCTAGATGGCCCTCACATTCTGGAACCTGGAATTTCTTTATGCTATGTTTTCCTCCCAGCCTCCTCTACTAGATTAGAGATATTCTTGGGAAAGTTGGACATCCACTGACAAACACTGTTCAGACTGCACACAGGATATCAAATATCATTCTTCCTACCAACAGAGTGATTCTAGAATCTGGGCAATACTGAGGCAGAAGGCACAAGAAGAGCATTGTGGGTAAGGAGGTGGCTAATCCCAGAGAAACCTTCCATATATTCCCAGTAAGTTCTCCTCTTCCTCCAAACAGTCTCTCTAACTTCTTTGGGTTACCAGTGTTGGGAATGGTGTAAATACTTCTTTGCCTTTCTCCAGATAAACAGACAAAACACATTCACAAATATTGGTTTCCTTTATATGATCATTGTATCTCTCTATATTTATATATTATGTATGTATGCCATATATTATATATCACACTATGTATTGTGGATTATACTACATACTATCTATTTAGCAAACTACATATTGTTGTGGTCTATGTATATATCATTATATATCATAGACATGTTAGCTATCTTTCTGTCACTGTAACAAAATACCTGCTATAAGTATCTTATATAAAAAAAAGGTTTCTTTTGGCTCATAGTTTTGGAAATTCTAATCCATGACCAGCTGACACCATTATTTTGAATTGTGGCAAGGTAGGACACTGTGGCAGGAGTGCATGACAAAGCAAACCCATAGCAAAAGAGAGAAAGAAGGAGGGATGAGGTCCTATTATCCCCTTCAAGGGTACACCCCCAGTGACCTAAGGAACTCCCATTATTCCCTGCCTGCTAAAGATTCCACCATCTCCCATGTGTACTTCTCTGGGGACCAAGTCTTCAACACAAAGCCTTTTGGGGGACATTTAAGTTCCACACTGTAACAGCATAACCCCAGGCTAATACAGGTAATTATAACTCATTTTAATTAGATGTGTTAACACTACATATGATAGAAGTAGCACATTTACTATCCTTGGGCATGCAGGAGGTTAGTTCCAGAGTTAGTCAACTAGGAGTTGGGTACATCTGACCATAGACTATATAAGGTCTAGAAATCATTTGGTACATATTGGGGCATAATATTTCTTGTTGGATGAAAGTGGCTTGTCTGCCTGTATTGATGATTTTGTATGGCCTGTAATGATGTTATAAATATCCAAATGGCTTTTGGCACCAAAAAGGCTTCCCGCCCCTTAAATCACAGTTTCTCTAAACTTCTGTTCAAAACGTAAAAGAAATTACATAGTAAGACCCACTGAAATTAGAATGCTTCAGAAACAGTATATAAATATATTAATATATGGAATATATTATATATGTACATATTGTATATGTGTATATATACATATATGCATATATGTATACATATATACACATACATAATATATACACACATATGTATGGAGGGTACTAGGATTTGAACTCAGAGACTTGCATTTTTTAGTATATATATATATATATATTGAATATATATTTAGCAAATAGAAACAAAACAAACTTCCTTGAGTTTTTATTGACATAAGCTGGACAATGACAGCTCATTTCTGTAAATCCTAGCTACTTAAAAGGCTGAGATCTGAGAATCACAGTTCAAAACTAGCCCAGACAGAAAAGTCTCTGAGACTCTTTTCTCCAATAAACCAGCCAAAGAAAGGCCTAAAATGGAGCTGTGGCTCAAATAGTAGTGTACTGGTCTTGAGTGAAAAAGGCAAGTGAGAACATAAAGCCCTGACTTCAAGCCTCATATCGGCATGTGCATGCACATACACACACACATAAAAATGACATAATAATATCTTTAAGCATACAACTTGCTAAGATCGGAACTATCTCCATGTTGAAGATAATGAGTGTACCCACCTTCCTCCATGTTTCCTTTTGCCTCCTTCTAGCTTATCCCTTTCTTACTTCATGCAGCATGCCTATGTTAAGATTTTTATATCATGCATTTATTACTTTTCTCTGTGTGTGTGTGTGTGTGTGTGTGTGTGTGTGTGTTTGTGTGTGTGTCTGTGAGTTTTAGGCTTTGAACTCAGGGCCTGGTCACCAGCCCCTGTCCCTGAGCTTTTTTGTTCAAGACTAGAATTTTACCCCTTGAGCCACAGCTCCACTTCAGGCTTTTTTTTGGGGGGGGGCAGGGAGAGGAAGTGATTAATTAAAGAATCTCAGGGACTTTCCTGCTCCAGCTTAGGCTGGCTTCAAGCTGTGGTCCTCAGATCCCAGCCTCCTGAATAGCTAGGATTATAGGTGTGAGCCACTAGCACCCAGCTACTGCCTTTCTTTGATAAGCACAATTCCATTATACAGCTATGTCACAATATTTTTTCCCATTTACTTGTCAACAAATGTGTGTATTGTTGCTAGCTGCTATTTCTCTTAAATGAATGCATAAAGGTAGACTGGCTGTATCACATCACAGATTACTTATTAAGCACATACTATAATGCCATGGGAACAGAATTATTTCTCCTATTTTAAGAATCAGTTGAAAGTAATAAATGTATATATTTATAGGGTACAGAGAGATGTTTGGTACATTTGTACATGTATATTAGTCAAGTTTTTGCTCTTGCTGGGAATACTCAAAATCATCTCTTCTCAATATTTTGGATTATATGATGCATTTTAAAAAACTATGATCATCTCCTGGATAATAGAACATCATTTATTCCTTCTATCTGGATGTGATTTGAACCCACTAAGCAACCTTTCCCCATATATGCTTCTTCTCAGTCTCTTGTAACCATTACTCCATCTGCTAGCTCTGTATACTCAGGAATTTTTAGGATCCACATGTTAGTGGAATCATATGCTATTTTAAAGTTGTCTGGCTTATTTTATTTAGCATTAGGATCTTCATCTTCATCCATGTTGTTGCATATGAAGGGCTGAGCCCTCTTCCTCCTCTTTCTCCTCTTCCTTCTCTTCTCTCTCCCAACTGAGCCTAGCCCTGTATATATTCTTTAAGAAGATTCTATTCAGATATTTTGGCCATTTTAGAATTGGATTGTTTGGTTATGTTTCTGTTGAGGCTTTCTGTTATTCATTTTATATAGTGGGTATTAATCCCTTGGTAGATAAATTCATTCTGTCAGTTGCTTTGTTACTCCATTGACTATTTCAAACTCTGTTGTACAGAAAACTTTTAGCTTGATTTAAACTCATTTTAGATTATTTTTTGTTGTCTGTACATTCATGTTGTCTAACAAAACCTATCCTAGAGCCATATGATATAATGTTTCCTCGTAGTAGTTTTTAGTCTGAAGTTTTACATTCAAATTTAAATCCATTTTGAGTTAATGTTTTTAAAAATACATATATTATGAAAGCTAGGAGTCTAGGCTCACTCTTTTTAAGAGCATACAGCTTTCTGAGCACCATTTGTTGAGGAGTGTAACTTTGCCCATACATATGCCCTTTGTTGAAAATCATTTGGCTGCAAGTGCATGAATTTATTCCTTGGTTCTCTATTCTGTTCCATTAGCTTATGTGTCTATTTTTATGCCAGTATCATGCCATTTTCTTGCTATAGTTTTCTAGTACACTTTTGAAGTCAGATAGTATGATTCAGCAGGCCTATGTTTAATGTTTAAAGAAATAGTTCTACTTTTCCAAAGTGACTGTGTTATTTTATACTCCTACTTGAAGTGTGTGGGAATTATAGTAGCTTCACAGCCTTGCCAACAACTGGTTGATATGGTCAGTCTTCAAAATTTTATCTGCTCTGATTAGATTATAAGAACTTCACTGCATTTCACCAGTGACTAACAGGTTGGTTGTCTCTTCATCTGCTGTTTGTTAACTATATATTTTCTTTGATAAAGTATATATTCAATTCACTTGCACATTTTAAAATAGTTTTCATTATTGATGGGTCTTGAGAAATCTTCAAATACAAATAAATTTACTATGAGTCATACAATTTATAAATATTTCTTCCTTTGAGACTTTTCATCTTTTACTGGATCTTTTGAAGAAGTATTCTTTTATAAAAATCTAACTTATCTCTTTTGTTCCTTTTATAGATGATGCTTTATTTCTAAGTATTTTATTTTTGATGCTGTTATAAGTGGTATTCAAAAATTTTCATCTGTCATTGTTTGTTGCTAGGCTATAGAGATAAAATTAATTTATAAGTAATTAACTAGTATTCTTAAAAGTTGGCAATTCATTTATTAGTATGAGTAGCTTCTTTGTAGAGTATTAGATTTTTCTATACAGCTCATGCTATTTATAAAGATAGGCTTATTCTTCTTTTTCAATCTAGATGCTTTTGTCTTTGACTAATTGCACTGATTAAAATCTCCAGTACAATGCCATATATAAGTATGAGTGAATTTCTTAGACTTTTTGATAATTGAAGGGAAAAAGTATTCTGTTTTCTACTTGTATTATGTTAGCTATACTATTTTCTTGTATACTCTATTTTGTTGAAATCAGGAAAAGGACTAGCTGAGGATATTCTATTATTCCTTTTTTGCTAAGAGTTTTCAGAAAATTGTTATATTTGGGCAAATTTCTGAGTTTTTCAAAAGTCTTTTGAGCTGATCAAATTGGTTTAGGTTTTTAGTTTACAAATATGCTATATTGCATTGATTTTTTAAAATACTAAACAGAAATTGAATTTGTAGATAAACCCTACTTTTTCTTGATATTTTGGGATGTGTGATATATTATTGGATTAAATTTAATAAGATTTTATTCAGAGTTGTAACATTTATGCTTCTAAGATTAGTCTGATAATTTCTTTGTTCCTTGATATCAAGGCAATGTTGACTTCACAGGATATATTGGAAAGTGTTCCTTTCTTTACATTTTTCTGGAAGAGTATAGGTAGAATTGGTGTGGGTTTCCTAATTTGTTCTGTAAAATTCACCAGTGAAGCCATTTGGGCCTAGAGCATCTTTATGGGAATATTTTAATCTATAAATCTGGTTTTTGTGTTAGATATATAACTGTTCACATGATCCATACTTTTTTGTACTGACCTTCATTAGTTTATGTCTCTCATGGAATACATCATTTCATAAGTTGTCAAATTTATTTGCATAAGGTTGTTTACAGCATACCTTTATTTTTGTGATAATATTTATGGAATAATGTTTGACATTACTTTCATTCTCTCTGTTAGAAACTTGAGTCTTCTCTCTTTTTGTTCTTGATCAGTCAAAGTAGATCTTTGTCAATATTTATCAATTTTATTAGTCTCCAGGAATACTTGTTGGTTTTTGTAAGGTCCCCTGAATGGCTAGCAGACTCCACCCTCCTCACAGCAAAGTCTCCACCCAGTACCTGCATTACCTAGGCAACTGGGACACCTGGAAGAGGTCACATCTGCATCCACTGAGGTCACATCTGAATTTGACTTGGCCACACCTTTCTCCGCCCATACCCTAGATAAGGCCTAGCCCAGGCCCAGATGCCCTCTCTCTGCTCTTTTCTAGCTCTTTCTCAACTCTTTCCCACCTTTCCCAGATGCCCTCTTTTCTAGCTCTTTTTTCCCTCTTTCCCAGCTCTCTCTCTTTCCCAGCTCTCCCAGCTCTCTTTCCCAGGCCTTTCCCCATGGCATGGAGGACCAAGATGGCCTGGTGCCAGCCAGAACGATGAATAAACCTACCCCTTACCTGAATACCACGTTTGTGCTGCTGTTCTTACTCGGCCACCTCTTTTTAAAAACCTAACAATTTTCTCTATGATTTTAGTCTTTCTTTCATTTTTCACTTAGTCCTGTATTACTTCCTCTTTATTACTCACTCCATGTTTCATTTGTAGTTCTTTCCATGTTTCTTTAGCTGAGTTCATTGGTTAGGGACCATTGTTTGTTTCTAATATAGTTTAATGCTTTCAAATTCTTCCTAAGTGCTAGTTTAGGGGTATCCTATAAATTCTAATATATCTTGTTTTCAATTTTCCTTTGATGTTTTTTTCTTTGACACATTCCTTTGAATCTTTTTGGTGCTTCTCTTCTTGGCTTCAGGTAGCTTCACACACTGGCTGGTGCTAATCAACATATGCTGTGTTATTGGTCTAAGATTCTCTCTCTATTCCATGCTTCTCCCAACTCTGAACTGTAACTGTGCTTTCTTGGGTTTCTCTTGACTCTCAGAGATGTCCCTTCAACTTTGGGAGTTGGGTTCTGTCTGGGTTCCCATTCTGAGCCATGGTCTTGGTTGATGTCTTTTGTCTTAAACACTGTTGTTTCACATATTTCTTCACTGTGTTTGTGTTCCCTGTTACTCTACTTTAGCCATAAGCAGAAGTTGGTGGTATTTTGTTATTTTTTACAAGTAGATATTGAGATTAAGAATTAATTTATTGAATAAGTTATCATAAATATTCAAATAAAATAGTGTAAAAGAGAAAAAATATTATTACCTGGTATGTAGTAAGGATATTTAAGGTATATCTTAGTGATGTTAAAAAAGTTACATACATTTGTGTATATGTGCATTGTGTTATGATATAAAAGGCATTCTGCCCTGTATCATGGTCAAAGTAGTTTCAGAAACACTGTTTCTAACTAGGTATGGCATGGTCCAGTGGAGGCAGGAAACTGTAACACTTAGTCTCCATCCTTGCATTGAAGGAACTTGGGGGTAACATTTCTATTTCATATTCTCTATCTGAAAAAAATGTTCATCATCTCCCAAAAGGCCACAGCCTGAGACTCCCTGGAATGATCTCTGGGAAATAACTTGTAGGGCTTCAAGTTGAACTAGATCTACAGTTCTGTGAAACAAAAGCATGCTAATACTGTGCATGGTATTTTTGAGTTACAGCATGAATGGAAGTTAGACCCTTCCTGTTTTAGGGAAAAAAATGCGGTGCGGGTGAGGTAGGAAAAATGTGTGCCTTGATTATTGTTTAAGACATGTTGAGTTTTGCTGTGTGTGGACCAAGACTTTTTTGCCCTTAGCTTCTCTTCCTTGGCACGTTTTCACCTGGCTTAAAGTGAGGTTCCAACTGAGAAACTTCAGTCCACTCTTCCAGTGTGAATCACAATCCAGATGGCTAAACCGACCTGCTGGCTTTGTCTTCCTCTCCTGCCAGCAAGAATTGTGAGTGAGATTTGTGAATCCTTCCTCAGGATTCTTAGAATCTTATACAAAGATCCCATTAGATGTTTGCTGTTCCCTTGTACTGTTTAAGGTGTTGGTAACAGACTATACATTTTGACTTTTGGTTTCTCTGTCTTCCCTAATCCTCAGCCTCTGAAGGTTGACTAGGTGACCATTCTGTTTCTGGACTAGGCTTTAGAAACCAGCTCTCAGGGTCACCTAGGATCGCTCGATCGCGACCGGTCAGAGGAGCACAGCACCCATCTGGCAGGGATGCGCGCGCCTCTGATTGCGCATCTGGCACCAAAGCGCGCCCCCAGCGCAGTGCCAGCCACAACTGTGGCGGTGAGCTGGTGCTCCCAAGCGTGCCGGGCGCTGTCTCCCCGCGCGGGGGCACCAGAGCCCTCGGAAGTGTCAGGCACTGCGGAGCATTTTCCCAGTACCCTTTTTAATGACTGCGGGGGGCGGGGGGGGGACCAGATTCTCCGAGCCACAAATGGGAAGAAGAATTCTCAGATACGGCTTGCGAATGGCCCGCAGCCATCATTTAACTGCACCCGCTGAGCGGCTACGGTTTGTCACCCGACTCTCCTGGGTCGTTTCATCTGTCCCTAGTGAGACCCGGAGGCTCCTCTGCCCACGCCAGGCTTCTCTGTAGCTGGATGCGTACGGTGCTCCGGGCAGCACGGGCGCAGGGCACGCGTTGGCGCACACCCCCCGTGCACACTCGCCTGTGCGCAAGGTACGGCAGGGGAGCTAGGGCTCGGGGTACCCCACCCCCCCATGGCGGGGAGGCAATCGCGGGGAACAAAGCTGTGATTTGGGAATGGCTGCATCCTGTCAGGTTACCGAAAGAGAAAAAAAGGATGCGGCGCCACACATCGGACAGGCCCGGGTGGCTGCCGCGCGGAGACAGAGCCCACTACGCGTCAGGCGCGCTCCCTCGCCCTCACGCACCTCTGTTTTCCCCGGCGTATGGAGAGCAAAAACGGCAGGGAAAAGACCCTGAAAGCCAGAGTTGTGTTTGGAGACTCATCTCCTTCTGCAAAAGCACCCACCAAGAAGCCCCCTCCATGCCAGAGATCCCCAAATGGGTGGTCTGGAATGGGGGTGGGGTGGGGGCAGTGATGCATGCTTGCTTACCAACACCCAGCACGTTTTGGTGTTTATGTTGTTTATTTATTCATTTATTTGGGGTGGGGGAAGGGTAGCTCGTCGGGAACGCAATGGGGGAGGATTCCTATAATAAGAATCAAGGCTTTTTTTGTTGTTGTTTATTTGCAGAGCTGAACCAAGCCGGGGTTTCCATTTCCAAAAGGGAAACAAATCTCTACATGGCGATGATTGAAGAGACCTGCGGTGTGGATTAGGGAGCCGGGGTGGCGTCGCGCAGCACCACGGGCCATCTCAGAGGTATCTGGATCGAAATGCGCTCCTGCACGGACACACACACACACACACACACACACGCATGCATGCACGCATGCACGCTCCTGTCTACACTGCCGAGATGTGTGCGTGCGTGTGTGTGCGTGTGCGCGCGCGCGCGTGTGAACTCCCACTAGCTGCTGCTGTCTGCTTCTGGCCAGTGGAATCGCATCGAAGCCTCCCCCCGCCCCCCCCCACGCTTCCCCCTCCCCGCTCACCCCGATTCCCTGCCCTCCCCGTTGCTTTTGTCTGGAGGGTGTTTATGTGTGTGCGTGTGTATGTGTGTGTGTGTGTGCCTGTGAGCGTGTGTGTGTTTTTGGATTTCAGACTAATTTTCTGGAGTTTCTGCCCCTGCTCTGCGTCAGCCCTCACGTCACTTCGCCAGCAGTAGCAGAGGCGGCGGCGGCGGCGGCGGCGGCGGCGGCCGCTCCCGGAATTGGGTTGGAGCCCGAGCCTCACGGCTGCTTCTCTCTCTCTCTCTCTCTCTCTCTCTCTCTCGCCCCCCTCTCCTCCTCTCTTCTCCCTCTCTCCCCCACCTCTCTCTCTCTCTCTCTGCGCTCACTGCGCTCAGTGCCTAGCAGCAGCCGGAGCCTGGATCCAGGTTCCGCGGCGGGCTTGAGGCGCCGAAGGCTGGGTGAGCAGCGCAGGCAGTGCCCTCAGTCGCCTCGGGGGGCCCTCACGGATTCCACCCCCCCCACTCCGCCCCTGGGGCGGCCACAGCTGCTTCCCAGGTGGGACGTGCCGCGCCACCTGCCCGCGCCCCCCGCGCCCAGCGGCCGCGGTGGATTCTGCAGCATCATTGGGGTCCCCCCACCCCCGTCGCAGAGCACCGACACCGGCAGGCTCCTTGTTCCCCTTTAAAGCGTCCTGTGCCCGGCCTGTGCCATGGCATCCCATCTCGAGGACCTTTTCCCTAGCTTCCTTCCCTCGGCCTCAGGCTTGGAGAGAGGGTGGGCATATTGGTAGTCCCAGCGTCGCCGGTGCCATCACCGGGCAAGTGGATCCCTGGGCCCCGGGACTGGACGCTCCATCCATCTTCAGTCTTCGGGTTGGGGTCTGGTGGCAGGGATGGGGAGGGGGAAGTGAGGCAATCGCGGAGGGACAGAGTCCCAATTCGTGGTAGGTAGGTAGGATCCTACGCTTCGTCTTATGTGTGTCTATTTATCCTCAGCCCCGAGGAGCGTTCCGGATCCCCCTGCGCATGTAACCAGGAGTCTGCGCCCCGCGAGTCCCGGGAGCGCCGCCGGCCGGTGCCAGGCGTGCCGGGCCATGCAGCCTCATCGTCGGTGCAGCTCCGCGCGGCGGTAGCGCCCCCTGCGAAGCGGCCCGTGATGCCCCGGCCCCTGTAAACCTCGCCACCCGCTGGAACACGTTCATTCCCGGACACACTCAGCTTTGGACACGCACCACTTGGCGCGTCTGCGACTAGCGCAGCGAGCGGAGAGGGCAGAGAGCGCCGGGAAGGCCTCCCCGCCCGGGCGGGGGAAGCCGGCGGCTGCAGCGCGGGAACACGCACTCCGCCTGGCACTGGCGGCTAGGGATGTCGTCCTGGATGAGGTGGCATGCACCCGCCATGGCAAGGCTCTGGGGCTTCTGCTGGCTGCTTTTGGGCTTCTGGAGGGCAGCTCTCGCTTGCCCAGTGTCTTGTAAATGCAGTGTTTCTCGGATTTGGTGCAACGACCCTTCTCCTGGCATCGTGGCTTTCCCGAGGTTGGAGATGAACAGTGCAGACCCTGAGAACATCACCGAAATGTGAGTGCCTTGTGCCCTCTTTCTCTTCTGGATCTTGGGGCTCAGGCTGTCCAGGTGGTAGTTTCTGGATGTGCATGCTGTCTGTCTCAAGTGTGGGAAGAAGTCAGACACCAGAAATACAGGAGGAGCCATCTGCCACTTACCTGTGTGTTTTCACTGTCTTGAGGCTGCTAAGGCAGGAAGATGGAATGCACTTCAAAATAAGTACTATAGGCGAAATATATAAATATATGCATCTTTTCCTTTGAGAGAGAAATTCTTGATACATTTTATATTTCAAAGTTCTGATAGGTGTGCTTTAGCCTTTTCATATGCAGTAACAGTTTTGGACATTTTTGTTTTGTGAAATGCTGTGTCAGGAGAAGCTACAGTCATGTTTACTAGCAAGGAGGTTAAAATAATTAACTTTCAGCAATCTGTTGAAGGAAGTTAAGAGTCTCTCCCTTAAACAGCTTTCTCTAAGGCTTGGAGTTAACCAATTTCCCATTTCATTTCCTCTATCAGATTTTTGCTTAGGAGATTGCATCTAGAGATGGCCTTGAAAATGATCTGTAAGAGGAGAAGTTCTGAGTGTTGAAATGCACTTGCTCAAAAGAGAAAATGTGATCGTTGGAAGCCTAAAAGCCTGCTCTGATTTAATTTGGACTTGACTTCCCAGAGATATGATTTGGAGACCATTTGGATTATAAATCTTAATTACCCATTGAATAATTTCCTGGGGCTAGGCAGGATGGTGTAGTACTCTGATGCATGCTAGCTTTAGACTGGGACCTTTAAGTCCCCAGAAATGATATAGAGCGTCCTGACTTGGTGGAGAGACAAAACGATGTATTTCTTTCTTCCCTTCAGATAACTTGTGGCAATTACATTGCCAAGCAAGGATTCACCAGTTCTCAGTCTAGAATTCCTACATCACCTCTGCTATCATTTTTTTCCTTTCTTAGGAATGTGGCTATTTCCTATATTTCATGAACATGAGGCCTTATTCATTTGCACAAAGAGATTGTGAGACAAACTTTTCCCGGATTTTCTTTACCATGTTTGACACCGAGATAGATAGACAGCCTTGAAAGTAGGGCTTGGGCTGTGGCCTTCCGGTTGGCGAGTGCGCATGCATTCCTTCCCCCCACAGAGAAAAAATGCTCAACCATGTTTCTGCCAACGTAGTTGATGAAGATAACCTGTTTTTAATGTAAGTAAGAGAGCTTCCTGGTCGCTGTTGCCTGTTCTGCTGTGATGCTCACATTGTAAGGCTTGGGCAGAAGGAAATGACAACAGAGTTGGAGGGGGATACGCAGGCCTGGCATTGCAGGATCTGCTGGGAGCAGCCAACCATGGGGCTGAGTCTGGAATGCTAACGTCTCAATCTTTTTGGCAAGGAGAGAGCAGCACCTCGGGCAGGAGAGGAGGGTGGGTAGGGCACTACCCATACCAGCCTCAGGCTGGGCTGGTTGGTGCTCTCACAGGCTGGTCTGAAGAGTCAGTCTTTTTCATGAGATGGATGCCAGTAGTCAGATGGAGGAGGCCATATGGAATTCAGAATCCTTCAGGGCTGCTTAGATGCCGTGAAGGGTGTATTTATACAGTTCAGTATTGGGGCTTTTTCCTTTGTGATTGCTTTTAAAGTCTGTCTTAAATTATAGACCTATAGTAAAGAGAGAGATGAGCTATCGCTAATGCCTTTTCACTTTAATATTTTTGAGGCTAACAGCTGAGAAAAGAAAGCAACAAAATTACCTTTAAATTAAAAAGTTACCTTAATCTAACCTTCCGGATCTTTAATGAAATCAATAGATTTCAGCAGAGCTTTCTTCTATCTGTTCTCACAATTGTTTCTTTTCTTTAATATCTAATGGCAGGTTTCTATCTTCCTTTTTTTTTTTTGAGATGGGTTTTTGAAATGTTGACTAAAAGCATTTGTCATGATCATTCATTTACAACATTCTAGGGTTTTGCTCTTATTTTTTTTTTCTCCTGGTTTAAAAACACATTGGTACTGGAGGAGCTGAGAGGTATGTGGGACAGAGTGCTTAAGATGCATTCAATTAGGTTAATAATATTAGTCTGGGGGAGAAGATTGAGGAATGGGAAAATGTATGTTTGTGTATTCTGTCCTTCAGCTGTGTTTCAACCTTGCCCATCAGTGCCCAGGTAAAATGTATCGCAATACTTGTTTGGAAGGCACCACATACTTATTTTTCATTCTGCCTTTTTGATCTCAAAATGACATCCGTGGATGAATTTGTTTCACTCTACGACACCATCTGTGCTCTCCTTCTTACATATTAATATTTGCTTGAACAGCTTTGAAATTCTTGGCCAGTGGATACCAGCTACAGTTGGAACCAAACTAGGCATTTTTAAAACTTTGTTATTAAATCCAATGGTATTCCTAAAATAACCTGTCTTGAAGTTTTAATCTACTTGGTGTGTGGCTGAAGTTACATATTTTTTTTCAAAAAAAAAACCATCAGGAATAAGTGTAAACAATCTGCATTGAAAGTTTGATAAAGCAACACATTTACTACTTCATTTATCACTAAAAATTGTGTATCTTTTAGCATCTTTATATTAAGCCATTTTGTCCTTAGAGTTCAGAGATAGCCAGCGGTAAAATATCTTAAAATATATACACAGATTAATCAAAAAGTAAGACAGTTTTGTGTTTGCACACATTTCAGGCTCAACTGACATTTTATTGCCAGTGATTGTTCAAACAGATTTTACTTTATCTTTTGTGCTGATAGTAGGGTTTGAACTCAGGGCCGAGAGCTCTTCCTTAGCTTTTTTGATCAAGGCTTTTCTGTTCAGGTTGGCTTTGAACCTCAATATTCATATCTGAGCCTCCTGAGTTCCTGAGTAGCTAGGATTACAAGTGTTAGCAACCAACACCAAACTTCTAACTTATTTTAATAAAAACTATTCTGTCCCAATACCAGTCTTATATTGTTTACCTACTAAGCTGCTATGTTATATCTCTATTTCTCTACATAGTAATCCATACTCTGTCTGTAATCCATACTCAGCGCTGAGTGGAAGCTCCTGATATTGACAATGCTTAACTCACAGTTGTGCTAAGTTAAGCTTTAAAATAATACCAATGTAACTGGGTGCTGGTAGCTCATGCCTGTAATCCAAGCTACTCAGGAGGCTAAGTTATGAGGATTGTGGTTCAAAGCCAGCCTGGGCAGAAAAGTCCCTGAGACTCTTATCTCCAAGTAACCAAAACTCAAAGTGGTATAATGAGCAAAACAAAAAAAAAAACAAAACCCTTAAGGATAGCGCCCAGGCCCTGAGTTCAAGTGCCATGATTGACAAAAACAAAAACAAAAACAAAAAAAATACCAATGTCATATAAAATTGGAACTCAACATTAAAGTCTATTGTTAGAATTATCTAACTGACTATTTAGGTCCCTATTGTATCAGTACCAAACTATATCACAGAGAGTAAGTTCTGTCCTACCAAGTATGAAAAATGCACAGTTAAAATGGGTTATGGACTATGTTTTCACTGTGCTAAAAATACACATAACATCAAAGTTAGTATCTTAACCATTTTCCAGTATACAGTGTGTTAAGTACATCCATATATACATATGAATATACATAACCCATACTCCCTCTTTTTTTCTCTCTTTCTGTGTGTGTGTATGTATATGTGTGTGTGTGTGTGTGTGTGTGTGTGTGTGTAAGGATAGGTACTTTTAGAAAGCACATGTTTTATGAAGGCCAGTGGGGGTTTTGTTCAGAGTTTCTTGAGTATTAGTCTCAAGAAACCATATCAGTAACCTGTGGGCAATGCTTGTAATCCTAGCTACTCAGGAGACTGAGATCTGAGGATCTCAGTTTGAAGCCAGCCCTGGTTGAGAAGTTCACGAGATTCTTATCTCCAATTAACCATCAAAAACTGGAAATGGAGGTAGAGCTCAAATGTTGGAGCACCAGCCTCAAGACAAAAAGCTAAGGGACATCACCCAGGTCCTGAGATCAAGACCCAGGACAAAGAAAAATAATGAGAAGCAAGTCTAATATTTTTCCCTCAGTTTAACATAAGCAGAATCTGCAGCTTGTATTGTCAGAGCATCTATATGCAATTTATTGTTGGCTTGTTTAAGCAGCTGTAATATTATGTCATTAATACATTGATTTTGGACCTCTCACCTTAATAAGCTTTGCCATTGCAATTAATCATACTTAAAAACAGAACTTGGCATTCAGTAGGATTCAGTGGAAGGCATCAGTTTTTATTACTCTGCTATTTACTTCTCGGCTCCTCCTTTGGGGCTTCTAGAACTTTGGGTTGTGCTTTTTATGCATTTAAGAACCATGCATTTATATTTTGAGTGTGGTTACATAAGCCACACTGGACTTGTTAATAAATAAGACAGTCTAATTTACATCATTCATTATTTAATACAGCTTGCAAGCTAGAGTTGACAACATGCTGTCTTCATAGCAGAAATATTTTGTAGACTACAGCTAAGCACAAGGATTTGAAACCTTTTTCATTACAAATCTTCAATCTATGCAACCTGGAGATATTTCTTAGATTGCATACAACAATGGAAAAGCACCATGACTTTTCTGACACTTTTCTCTCTCCTCTCCTCCCTATTGCCCATTAACTGTACAGGAAAATATGGTTTGTTTCCTCCTCCTCCTCCTCCTTCTCCTCCTCCTCCTTCTCCTCCTCCTCCTTCTCCTCCTCCTCCTTCTCCTCCTCCTCCTCCTCCCCCCCCTCCTCCTCCTCTTCTTTTCTTCCTCTTCTCCTTATTCTTCTTGGAAAAGTGATATTTCCTTATGGGAATTCAGAGACTTAACTTGAGAGAACAGCAGCTAGTAATGGAAGGGAGAAACAATGTGTCACTACTTTTCTCTGAGTTTAGATCTGTTTAAGGTTATTCAGCTAAACCTCTTTTTGTGTCTGTTTCAATATTCTCTTGTAAGAGTGGTTTGTAAGCCAAAGAGTTGGCTGAACAGTTGAGTTGAGGTCTCTTTCTCCCTAGGAACAGTTTGTATGATCTCTTTGACTATATCTAGGTCATAGGAGTATAAAACCTAGACTTTTTGTTCAGCAGGGGGAAAGGAATTGAATTTCTTTTCTCTTTCTTTTTCTCCCCCTCCTTCCCCCCCACTGCCTTGCGTACTAAATAAGTGCCCCTGGTTTTAACTCCTTGCTCACTCTTGCCTGTTAGGGAAAGAAATATGTTCAAACCATTGCTAAATATCATACACTGGGATAATCTTCTAAGCTAACTTAACTTTCTCCTTCTCCAAAGCTTAGGTAAAGGTGGTAAGATGTATTTGTGGCACTGGATCTGCTACCTCTTTGAGAAATGTCAATTTTGAGTCTCTCTTGATGCCTATAAATCAATAGGATGATTCAAGAGAGATTATGTAGGCATGGCAAACTTTTTACTTGCTTGCAGTGTGTGTGCATGCACGTGTGTGTGTGTGTGTGTGTGTGTGTGTGTGTGTATTGGGGAGAGAGAGGAGAGAAAAAGAGAGGATAGAGGGGAAACATGGATTATTAATAGTTGATTGTTTTCATAATCTCCTTGGTCAAGCTATTTTAAACACAAATCCCACCCTCCAGCCCTAAATGGCAGAGATCTAAGCTCTACAGGAGCCTGATAATTTTAGTTCTACATTCGATTGCTGATCGATCTCCATTAAAACAGGCAAAGGTCCCACATAATGAGGGGGGGGGCTTCTCACCACTTACTTTGCTCTCTGGAGTGTCCAAAGGACTGGAAGTCATAAATATTGATCTGGGAGATGAATGAGTGAGTGCTTCTGAAGTTATAATAATCCTACCCAAAATATATAAGTACTTAGTTCTTCTTATAGGTTTCAAATAAATAGATAGCATGGAAGAGGAGTCATTGACCTGGGAATGTATCCCCAAGTCTCTGATAACTTATTACCAGATTTCAAGGTAGCTGCTTAATGCCTCTGGCCTCTGCCTGTTGGGTGAAAACTGAGGTGTGTGTGTGTGTGTGTGTGTGTGTGTGTGTGTGTGTGTTGCTACTGGGGCTTGAGCTCAGGGCCTAAAGCTCTCACTTGACTATTTTGATCATGCCTGGCACTCTACCACTTGAGCCACATTTCTATTTCCAGCTTTTCACTGGTTAATTGGAGAAAAGAAATCTATGGCCTTTCCTGGCCTGGGCTGACTTTGAACCTGGATCCTCAGATCTCAGCACTCTCAGGCTTACAGTCATGAGCTACAGGCACCGAGCAAGGGCTTTTGGGTTTGATGCTCAGACAATTTTCTCCTGGCTCTGAAGTTCCCAAAGCATATATTAGCTATCAAAGAGGAAGGTAGGGGGCATAGTGCCCACCATCAACAGCATGTGTGAATCTGAAGAACTTTAGCAACCAAGTTTTGCATGGATGCTTCAGTGTCTGCTCTTTATTTCCCTAAGTTTAGTCTTTTTAAGTGGGAGCTGCTGACAAGGCTGGTGGTTGAGTAGTACTGGGCGAGGAGGATATTGTAGGCCCAGAATCCAGAACTCAGAAAGAGAAAAGACCTTAAGAAAAGTCCTTCAGCCTTCTCTTTGCAAATACCAAGAGCAGTAAAGAGAGTTACCTAAGGTCATGTTTCATTACAGGCTTTGAGGGAACTAGCTAGGCATGTGTGGTCCTTAGACTACGCATCTGACACCAGCCTACTACTAACAAAGTTTTTCAGCAGTGAGAAGACAAGCATAGGGGACCAAGTCATGAAGAAAATGCATGAGTTACTACTGATCCAGAAGCAGTGACCTTATCTTTCGAACGGGAACACATACATTTATTTTTGTGGTGGCGGTTGTTTAATTTACTGTGCATATACACTTTTTAAATTTCAAATATTCTTTGTCTTCCAGCAATTCAAACACAAAGTCAAGCTGCCAAGAAAAGCCCTTATGAGTTGGCAGCAATGTAGGATGCTAAGATTGTGCTGCCAGGCTATCCTAGTGGGTTGGCATTAAAGGAGGACAGAGAACTCAGGGAAGAGTAGGTGAGTGGAAGATCTCACCACCCTTTCTACCAAGCCTGTTAACTGATTTGGCTTGGAATAGCTATGTCTGTGCAAATGTCCCCCTGACTTGGCCAGATGATGTACTCTTTCCTGATTTCTCTTTTGCCTTTTGCTTTCTCAATACCCTAAGACTAGTGATGGAGTTCTACCACTGAGACAATGTGAAAACTTCACAGTCCATTCAACTGCCATTTTATGTGTCATCAGTAGCTTGCTCTAAGACTTTTCCAGAAAGAATGCACTTCTGAGACAAATCTCTGGTTTCATGTGGGATTTATCTGCTAGCATCTGTAAGTGCCTGTGGATATCTGCTAATTTAGTTGTGAAATCTCACTCTGAACCAGTCAAAAATGGTCTCTGTAGCCTCTGAGAGATGGTCAAGACAATCTGTTTTCCCCAGGTCTCTCTGAGCAGACACTGTTAGGGATGGAGCCCGGCCTAATACCTCACTTAGGGCTCCGTGTACTTAATTCCAGTTGCTACAATTTGGTCACTAAAGTCCAGACAATCCTAAAAGAGATCTAGAGGTTTAAAAGGTGTTCACACATTAAACAGCATGCTGAGGGAGAGAAAGCAGACTGAAGTTTCATCTCATCCTCGCCCCTTCCACCCTCTGCCCCACGTCCATTCAGTGCGGTTGCAATCTGGTATACTATTAAGAGATACATGATTTGAATGCCTGAAGGAACATTGCATCTCCTCACTGAGAATATAACTATTCATGACACCCTAGTTGGAGTCTATTTTTCATTATAAACAAGTCCCCCCTTTTTTTTGTTGGTCGTGGGGACAAGTCCCTTTTTTTTTTAAACACCTCACTCTTTCCTATATTCTTCACAACTCAAGAATTATCTAAGCCAGGTGCTGGTGGTTCAGAATGTCTTGTAATCCTAGCTACTCAGGAAGCTGAGAACAGGATAGTCTCTGAGACTCTTATCTCCCAATTAACCACCAAAAACCTGAAAGTGGAGTTGTAGCACAAGTGATAGAGCACAGCCATGAATGAAAAAGCCGACAGTGCCCAGACCCTGCGTTCAAGCCCCAGTGCCAGCACACACACACACACACACACACACACACACACACACACACACACACCACAAATAATTGTCTAGGTACACAAACCAGAACTATATTTGTGTGTATATCATGTATTTATGAGCATATACATCTATGGTAAACGTCTACACTCTCCACACTATGTGATTCTTTTAATTTAATTACCATAAATTAAATTTTTTTCCTGATAACTGAGGATTTAACAATCTCTTTCTCTTCTTCCTCCTCCTTCTGATTTTCTCCCTTCTCTTCCCCCTTCTTTGTTTTTTATGCTGATCCTGGAGCTTGAACTCAGGGCCTAGGCATTTTCCCTCAAGGCCAGCTCTCTACCACATGAGCTAAAGCTCCGCTTCCAGCTTTTTTTGAGCAGTTAACTGGAGAAAAGAGTCTCACAGACGTTTCTGCTGGAGCTGGTTTTGAACTGCAATCCTCAGATCTCCCAAGTAGTGAGGATTACAAGCATGAGCCACTGGCACTCAGCGGATTTAACTTCTTTAATGAATCATTTTGAGGGTCTCCCAGCTGGGACTTGATGGCACATCTCTGAGTAAAGTTTGCAAATGCTAGTACATCAACTTGTTAATCAACCTGATTACTCAGAGACCTATTGTATCTACATTCATCATCTGTGTCTATGTACATAATCTGAACCAAAAGATGGAGAAAGTCTAGTTTTCTTCTTCTGAAGTCTTTAGTGCAATTGAAAAAGATGGGATCTTGCAAACTCTAAACCTTGGAAGAAGAGTTGTCTCTCCTTCATGTACCCCTGATTCCCTCACTGTGAGCTGGCAGAAGGACTTGTGTACAAATCTCTGACTCTTACACAGTAGGTCATGTTGCCCCCCTCCCTAAAAGGGTGAGGACTGCCAGGAAGGAGAACTTAACACAGTGACTTCTGAATTCCCTGGCAAGGTCTGATTAAAACACTAAAAAGTAAACCAATCAACCACATGCTCTTTTTAGTTGACTCTCAGTTTTGCTTCAACTCTGTACTGTTACTACCCCACACACGAAAACTATTGTGGAAGGTTTTGTGTGTGTGTGTGTGTGTTCCCTGTTACTATAATCTGAATGTTTGTGCTCCTCTTTAATTTATATGTTGAAATTTAACACACCCCCACCTGGTAATGGTGGTGGGGGTAGAGCCATTAGGATGTGATTAGAACATGGGGTGGAGCTTATAACGAGATTGCTGTCCTTACACAAGAGGGCTGCTCCAGCTCAAGTCTTCTTTCCACCATGAGGACACCATGTAAAAGGTGCCAGTTAAGACAAATGGGCCTGCACACAGCTCAGGACCTACTGATGATTTGATGCTGGGCTTCCCAGCCTCTAGAACTAGAATTATGAGCAATTCCGTGTTTATGAATTATCTAGTCAAGTATTTTTGTTTCATATCAAGCAGAACAAAGAAACCTGTGTTTGGCCATTTTCCCTTGTGATTCTTCATTCTTTTTCCTGTGTGTGGTTGGCTTTCAGCTCCCTTCGCATTGTTTCCAGTTCACAGATAGACAGACAGATAGATGCACGCACGCACTCAAGCCCTCACTCAAGTAGATGTTAGCTGTAAAGCCCTTTGCTGGATGGTGAAGGAATCTTCTGTGCTCTTCTCAGATGGGCGATCTGTGGCTAACCCAGTCTGGATGAGATTAGCGTATACAGGTGACAAAGCTAAGGAACCTGGTAGGACTAAAAGGAGTGCAGGGTGGGAGGGTTTGGGCTTGACATAATTTGGATGTGGTTTGTCCTCAAATATTGTCGACTAGGAAGCTCAGCTTCTGTTGCATTGTTATTGAAACATGGTGGAACCTTAGGAGAAAGGTCTAACAGGAAGTAGTTGAGACATGGAACGTGCATCTCCATGAATACAGTCACATCTTTGGAGAGCTAGTTTCATATCTTCAGGGAGTAAATTAGGTCTTATGCTTGTAGATTAGTTACCAGGAGAGTGTGTTGTTTTAAAGTGGTCAGCTTCCTCTCCCTCTGTCTCATGTCCATCTTTGCATGCACGTCTGCATTGCTGACTTTCTACTCTGGTTCCATGAAACCCTCACAAGAAGCTAAAATGCCCATGTCATGTTCTTCATGCTCTTGGGCCTATAAAACTATGAGCTAACACAGCCTTTCTTTATAAGGTACCCAGCCTCAGGTATTTTGTTGTTGTGATAGAAAATGCACTAAGATGGGTTCTTATACAGACTTCAACAGTATCCAGTCCTGACACTGTGGGTAAATCACTTAACCTCCCCAGCCTGAGCTTTGAACCTGGAGTTCAGGATCTGATGGATGTGAGTCCCTAAGAGATTCTATGGCTGCCTATCAGTTAGCCATAGCCACCAAACTATTTCCTATTCTTTTCTCAACTTCACCTTTGTCTCAGCAGAACCTGCCCTATGCTCTTGATGGCTAGGTTACAGAAGTCCAACTTGTGGGTTTTCTCTAAGTTCAGCTCCCCAGTTCAGCTCTCACCAGGAGTAGCTGCCCTCCCATAATTTCTTGCAAATAGATGCAAGCTCTGATCCCACCCCCACCCTGATGCCAGGGACACTTTTCTTAACAGTCATTGCAAAGATTGAAGCAATTGCACAGATAGTTCATAGTTTATGAAAACATCCACCCTTGTTGATAACTTTTTCAGTTCAGCCCTGGTCACACTTGCAGACAAGGTTCTAGAGGGCTCTCATGGGTTTGCCCTTTTGGTCCACTTCCTGTGTCAAATCCAGTAGGAGAAGTCATTAGAATCAAATCTTGTCTTTCTGTCCTTCACATTTCTTTCATTTTGGCTGTGAGAGGTAACCACTTTTTTTTTTCTGACTGTCATGGCTGTCTTTTTTTTTTTTTTTTGGTCTGACTGTCACTTAACTCAAACCATGCAAACACGAATTTATTTCAGCTGGCATTATGAGGACGCTGGGGTTCCACAGACATATAAGGGGTTTAATGAGGCAAGGAGAGCCTGCGTGACATGTGTGTGTGTGTGTGTGTGTGTGTGTCTGTGTTGAAAGACACAGATGCACATGCATCTGAACACGCCTAACAGTAGGATGTGGCCCTGATATGTAGGTTGGAAGTGGAAGTTCCCCGGTCCTCATCTATGGTGGCTATAACCCTACTGAGTGTTGGTATTTTATCTCTTCCAAATGAGTTTTTATATGCTTGTGGTTACCTCCACTCCTCTTGCATTGGAGGATGCTTGCAGGTATCTGAAACTCACCTTTCCTTTTGGATATGATGGAAGGGCTGCAGGGCATTCTCCTTGCCACTAATCACTTCATCTCTATTACAGATCCCACCATCTCTACACTTTTCTCTTTCAGCAACATCCTCCCTCTTAAGAGCCTGTATTTTCAGTTTTATTTTACACTCAATATCTAAAGATGTTCGCTTTGGAGTGGGGCTCTGTTTCTTCCACTTTGGACATTTCCTTTTAACACTATTCCCACCTGTGGCTCTTGCCTGTAATCTTAACTACACTCTAATCCCAGCTACTACTCTGGAGGCTGAAATATGAGGATCACAGTTTGAATCCAGGTAGAGCAGGAAAGTCCACGAGACTCTTACAAACAATGAAGCATAAAAAGAAAAAAAAAACAGCCACAAGTGAAGCTGTGGCTCAAGTGGTAGAGTGAGTGTTAGTCTTGAGCAAAAAAGCTTAAGGCATCACATAGGCCCCGAGTTCAAGCCCCAGGATTGGCATACATACAGACACACCTAAAACTATCCCAGAATTCCCTCCTTTATCTCCCTTCATGGGCTGGCTGCCCTTTCTACAAATCCAGACTTGAGAAAGTGATCTGTATTTCATCATGTCGGTTTCCTCACCTTGTAATCCAGTCTTGTTCTGCTGCTTCACCAAACTCACTCCACTGGAGTCCCCAAAGACCTTTATGGGTATTTTCCTCAGCTGTAATGGTATTGACTTTTTAGCAGAACTTGGCTTCATTTCTCACTTCCTGCTGGAAGCATCATTTTCCCTTGGTCTTCGTATCACCTCTTTTGTTGTTTTTCCACTTGTCTGGATGCTGCTTTTTATTCTTACTTGTGGATTCCCTTTTCTCTCCTTCTCCCTCAGGAGCTAATGTCTCTTAACTGGACATGGCAGCTCCCACCTGAAATCCTAGCTCCTTGGGAGTTATCAAGATTCAAATCCAGCCCGGGCACGCAAGTTCACGAGATCTCATCTCAACCCCTAAAAGATGGGCATGGTGGCTCACACCTGTCTTCCAGCTCTGTGGGAAGTATAAATAGGAGGACCACAATGATGCAGGCCAGCCAGGATATAAATGTGAGACACTATTTGAAAAGTAACTAAAGCAAAAAGAGTAAAGAGTAGTAGAGCATCAAGCCATGATTTCAAGCTTCAATACTATTACAGGGGAGGAAAATAAGCTGATATTCCTTTTTCCTTTATGAATCTGGATCTTTGTTACCTTCTTCATGCTATGGCTATCTGAATCTGTGCTCATAATTTTTTAGGAAGAACTTGGACCTATTACCAACGTTAATCAACACCTCTCTTGGTACAGAGGTCCAGCAACCGGGCTAGGCTCTCTCCTTTCAGCAGACAAATCTTATCAGAAAGTCTTATCAGATTTTCTTAAACATTTCTTCAGTTTGTTTACTTTTTTAAAATTCTCTACCATCTATTTCCTTCCTCCTGCCCTACATCTCTGCTCCCTACTCTCTTCAAATCTTGATTTCAGTCTTCTCTGTGCCAGACATGGTGGTAGGTTGTTGGGAGTGGGTAACAATGACTGGTTTGATTCCTCTCTTGTTACCAAGCTTGCAATCTGGGAGGGAAAACGAACATCAATAAGAACTTAGGAAAAATAATGTGCTTTAGTTAAAACGCTGCAGTGACTTCCCAGGTTAAGTCTCTGCCTGCAGTCCTATCCTCCATCCACAAACAACACTTCTCAAAATGCTGATCTTATCATGACTCTGCTTATAACAGCCCTGGAGCTCCCTATGTCTCTTAAAATAAAGTCCAAAGTTTTCTTTTTTAATTTTTAGTTAAAAAAGTAAACTTGGCTGTCATTATATTACAATATAAAGAGGCCTATAACTAGTAAGTGGACAAGAATACAGCAATCAGTGTGAGAGTTTCTTTCTATGCAAGCAGATCTATAAAGGAGAACAAGCCTGCTTGGTGATCTTGGAATTAGAACAAGGGCATTTAATTCTGCACTTAAAATGTTCAGTGACATTAAGCTAAGCTTGCCTGAAGCATCCATCTCCATAAAGGGAATTGTAGAACTTAAAGTACTTTGGCCCAGACCTGTGTCCCTGGATGGACAACACTCCTGCTTTCAATGCCCAGTACCAATTCTGATTGACACATTCTTTCTTTAGAAAGGTTATTGCCTTTGGCCAAGGCTTCTCATGCCTGGGAGCCTTTTTAATTCTTTGGAGTGATTTTTTTTGGCACATCTTTTCTCTGAAATGTGTTAATTTTTTTATTTGGCCTGGTATCTTATTAGTAATTAACTTCTTAAAACGTAGTATCAGAATATGATAAAAATGAAAAATATGCAAGAATATTTTAGGAAATATTAGTTTACCGTCTACCTTTGACACCAGCCTCAGTCCCCTCTCTTCAGTAGCTACTGTTGATTTTATTTATTTGTTTATTTATCATTCATTCATTCTTTCTTTCTTTATTATTTTTGTCAGTCGTGGGGCCTGAACTCTGGGCCTAGGCACTGTCCCTCAGCTCTTTAGCTCATGGATAGCGCCCTACTACTTGAGCCACAGCACTACTTCTGGCTTTTTCTGCTTATATGGTGCTGAGGAATTAAACCCAGGGCCTAATGCATACGAGGCAAACACTCTACTACCCAGCCCCTACTGTTGATTTTAGTTGGTATGTCTCCTTTTACAAATAGTTTATGCGCCTACATAGCACAGATGTAATTGTTTGGGGTTTATACACATTTGAGAGAATGTTCTGTATCTTGATAGTTTTTTACCTGGTGTGTCTAAACAGTGTTTCCTACATGAGCATAATGTACACAAATCTTATCTTCTTCATGGCTACAGTAATCCATGGATGGAATAGAGGGATTTCTGTAACCAATTTCCTATTGAATGACCTAATGCACAAATACTTACACATATGGATGATTTTTCTTATAGGGAAATGGCCTAGAATTTGAATCATAGAGATATTTGTGATTTTGATAGATATTTCCAACTTATTTTGCAAAGATTGCACCTTATTTTATTTTCCCACCAAAATTGGTACTAACCTGCTTTTTAGTCGATTAAACCAACACTATTTGTCAATTAGATGTCTGAGAAATAGTATCTTTGCTATTTTAGTTTGCATTTTTGTAATTATGACCCAGAATGAAAGTGTTTTATATGTTTCTAAGTTATTTATATTTCTTTTCTTTTTCTTCAGTGAGTCATGTGGTCATATCCAATAGTGATTTTCTTCATCTATTGGTCGGTGGTGGCCTTTAAGAAATATTGATTCAAAATCTCTTTAAAAAGTAGGAATAGGGGCTGGGAAGGTGGCTCAGTGGTAGAGCGCTTGCCTTGCATGCATGAGGCCCAGGGTTCGATTCCTCAGCACCACATAAGCAAAAAGAAAAAAGCCGGAAGTGGTGCTGTGGCTCAAGTGGTAGAGCACTAGTCTTGAGCTGAAGAGCTGAGGGACAGTGCCCAGGCCAAGAGTTCAGGCCCCACGACAGGACCCCCCCAAAAAAAAAGTAAGAATATTTTTCTTTTGCAAAATGTTAACAGTTTGAATGTCTTCTGATGTCAGTTATGAGCTCAATGGAATTGTTTTTTTAGTAGACATGTTGCTTTTTTTAATTTATTGCATTTTGTTGTAGATGAGGCTGAGATGAATTTTCCCTTTTCTAAGAATATAAAACAAATTTTCTGCATTTCTCTCTATGATGAATGATGGAAAGGAAATAGGCTGATTGTGTACCCAGAGGTAGATGAACACATGGAAAGAAGATGGGAGGGTGAGTGACTGCAGATGAAGGCAGATGCAGAACAGCTAAGCCCAATAGCAGAAATAAATCTGGGTGGAGGGGAATAATTATTCTAAGAATATCTGATCTCCAACAAACAACTGGGTCTAATGAGAAAGACTTGTGACTTTTCCATCCTGTAATAGCTAATAGTGGATAGCCTTGTGGATCAATTACAGCTTTCTCTGTGACTGCATTTATGGTGCCTCATATAAAAAGTGATGCTGGAGTGAGATTTCAGATGTGATTTATCTTCCTTGTGGTAATGATAGGAGAGGCTGTTCATTTTTCTCAAATAACTGCAAATATCAGGCATGTAAAAGGATCATGTCTTGGGCTAGTTTAATGCACCATTTGATAATGGGCAGTCTTGTGCCTTTGCAGTCAAAATGCATTGGACAAATCTTCACGTTTCATGAGGATCCCTTTATATCTATAATAATTAACATGATTAGTCAATTTTGATGGTTGCTTGCCAAATGGATCATAAAACAATTGATAGATATATGAGATTGGAAGGCTTTTAAATATAGAGTGGGGAATTCATAGGTGAACAGATTGTGTTGAAGAATCCTAAAATATAATTCTCTCTGGACATAAAAAATCTATGTATTTATGCCTAGATGTGATCATAGTATACATATAAATGAAAAGGATTTAAGTTCGATGTGTAGTTGGTCACAGATTTATTAGAAAGGAATGGTGTTACAGAACTGACACATAGTATTTAAATTCTCATGGGAAAAATCTTCATTTCAGTTGAGTCACAGGTCTCACCGTGAACTATGACCCTCTGAGATCTCATTTCTTTGTTGTTTCACTTATTCTTTCAAGGAAATGCTCTCTCTCACTAGTAAAAACTGTCTTCTGGAGTTTTAATTTCTTGGTGTCTTACTTAACCAGCCTAGCCTAGGATATATTTGGTCAGTCATTGCATATTCTTTATTTTGTTTTATAACTATATGTGTACAGTCCAGAGTGTGATATATATTCTTTTGCTGAATCATCGTTTTTTGTGGAGGAGAGCTGGAATGTTTACATGGGCTTATATTGACTCCTTCTTTCTTTCTTTCCTTCCTTCCTTCCTTCCTTCCTTCCTTCCTTCCTTCCTTCCTTCCTTCCTTCATCCCTCCCTCCCTCCCTCCTCCCTTCCTGCCTTCCTTCCACCTCCTTTCTCTCCTCCTCCCCTCCCTCTTTTTTTTTTTTTTTTTTGGTCGGTTATGGGGCTTGAACTCTGGGCTTGGGCGCTGTCCCTGCACTCTTTAGCTCAAGTCGAGCACTCTACTGCTTGAGCTATAACGCCACTTCCGGTTTTCTAGTGGTTTATTGGAGATTTGAGTCTCACAGACTTTCCTGCCTGGGCTGGCTTTGAACCGTGATCCTCAGATCTCAGCCTCCTGAGTAGCTAGGATTACTGGCATGAGCCACAGGTGCCCAGCCCCTCCCTCTTTTCCACCTTTCTCCTTGCTTTCCTCTTTCACTCAGACCACCCTCCTCTCCCTCCCTCCCTCTTATCCCTTCCTCCCTCCTTCTTATCCCTCCCTCCCTTCTTTCTCTCTCTCTCTCTTTCTTTCTTTCTTTCTTTCTGTCAGCTGATGTGTTTTGGACATGTCTTCTGACCTGACACTTTCCTGGGCCCTAGTTAATAGGATTTACTTCCATTTCTATCATTGCACCATTTGCATAGCCCCTTTCAAGGGTACAAGTAGAGACTCAGATCATCCCACCCTTCCCTTTCAACAACCTATCAACAGGAATTTGGACAATCTATTAACAGTACCATAAACAACAGCCTTGGGCCTTCACACCCTCACACCATCATGTATAGGAATGTGCACGCACATCTGAGGCATGTTATACTCTCAGGAGGACAGATCTAGCCTGCATAGGCCCTAGGAACAAACTCACTTTTTGAGTGGAGGAATCATGGGATCCTGGGAACCTGATCAGGAAAGGAGGGGATGAGTACAGCTGAGAGTCTCCTGATAGCTCTGTAGATTTTTCCTTGCCTCATGGAAGGAACTTGCTAAAAGGGAACAGAAGAAAGGCTTCTAAACTGTGTAGGCCCTGTGCTCAGAACCAAGGGCCTATGGACCAATCTGATCAGGCTTGTGTCCTATTGATCTATCTCACCATCACGGTTTTGAGCTGTGATGATACTCTAGAACTGGGTAAGTTCAGGGTGTGTATCAGCAGTGAGGTTCCCCAGCTGTCCAGATGGCTCCATCATTGAAGTACTCCAACCCTTCTCTCCAGTGGTCATTAAGTTTAGAGTCCACGTTTCTGACAACGACAGCCCATGCTGGAGTCCCCTCCAACAACAAGTGTGTGATGGCATCACAGACACGTGGTGGGCAAAGCATGGGTCTGTCTCTGGCACACCGTGGGACTGTTAGGGCTCATTAGCACTTCCTGTTTCACCATTTTCTCTTCTCTTCTCCATACAATTTTCTTCTGAGCAGTCTGTCTCTGGCTAACTGTAGTATTTCAACAATCAGTCCATTATGGCTAAGTACTTTATTTATTTATTTGTACTGGTACCTTAGGAGGATCCTGAAATAGTGATAATAATACTTAAAATTTTAATTTATTTCCTCACTACTTTTTTGTTTCTGAATTGGAAAAAAAATCACTACATCAGTTGTATGCATAGGGATTGACCCATTCATTTTCTATTTTCTTTTAGTGTTGTGTAGAGGAATCATACCTGTTGTAAAACAGGTATGAGGGAAGACACGGAAGAGTCTGCTAGGAAGCAATGGGTTAAATAGACCCCTGCTACTTTTACTGGTTACTAAAGCTTCCTGTGCCTCAGTTCCCCCAGGTAGACGTAAGGACAATAACAGAACTGTTCTCATTGAGTTTCTGTGAGGTCAATTTGTGTTGATTGATATATGGGTGAAATGTTTGCAGTAGTGCCTGATGTAGAGTCTGAGCTTTCCTGTTAGTTTCTATTTTGTGTGTCTGTCTATATTTGGAGGGAAGAGCAGATTGTGTAACACTGGAAGAAGAATCAAAAAGTAAAAGGACTCGCTTAGATTTGGCATTGAGCAGGCACTGTGGTTAAGAGGACAGATGCAAAGGATGGTGTTCCCTTAAGCCCTTTGGTGTATTAGCAGGTGGCTCTCGTCTTATAGAAATGGTGTGTGGCGTTGATTGTGATATTGACCCTTTGTGTGCTGACGAATCAGGAATCAGATTAAGCAATTATTCAGACTTTGTAATTCTTCAGATCATTGACTTGTTTTGTAATTTTATTTTGTTCAATGGTCACAGTCCAATTTATTTTTCAGTTTCTATACTAACAGTTCTGCTGGACTCTGAAGGTAAATAGTTTGTACTCCATTTTGTCTTATAATTGTCTTTCTCACTCTTTAATTGCAAGGCCTTTATCAAATATATATGTTTCTCTGTATATACCTTTAAATTTTTGCTAAAATACATAAAATCCAAATGGACTATTTTAGCCTCCTTTTTGTATGAAATACTGGGGCTTGAATTTAGGATCTGCCTGGGAGCTGTTTCTTAGCTTTGTCACTCAAGGTTGGTGCTCTACTACTTCAGCCATAGTTCCATGTCCAACTTTTTGCTGGTTAACTGGAGATAAGAATCTCATGGTCTTTCCTACCTGGTCTAGCTTTGAATCCTGGTCCTCAGAATTCAGTTTCCTGAGTAGCTAGGATTATAGGTATAAGCTAAAAGTGCCTGGCCATTTCAGCCATTTTTAAGAGTATGGATCAATGATATTACGTAAATTTACATTCTGTGCAAATGTCACCACCAAGCATCTCCAGAAGTCTTTCCACATTGTAAAACTGAAATTCTGTTTATTAAAGATTTTAACTGTTTTCATACCTGCTTCTCCTTCCAGTTTCTGTCTCTATAAAGGAGGCTGTACAGGCTACCTCAAAACTATACTTTAAAAAAATACTGCTATTCTCCTGGGTGCTGGTGGCTGCACCTTTAATCCTAGCTGCTCAGGAAGCTGAGATCTGAGGATCCTGGTTCCAAGCTAGCCTGCGAAGAAAATGTCCTTCAGATTCTTATCCCCAATTAACCAGAGAAATGCCAAAAGTAGAACTATGGCTCAAGTGTTAAGAGTGTCAGCCTTGATTGAATAAACTATACAAGAGCAAGAGGCCTCTGAGTTTAAATCCCAGTACCAGCACGTGCGCATGTGTGCCACACACACACACACACACACACAATCCCCTAAATAAAGGTTTGTATAAGAGATTTATTTAGGATTTTGAGATATATTTATTTCTGCAAAATAACTTTATTGTGATGTTATACAACTCTTTATGACTAGGATTCTTTCAACTAGCTGTTTTGTAGTTTAGCTCCACAAAATAGAAGTAATCTCTAGCTTTCTATAAAAAGGTTAGGATAAGAAGTCAAACAGTGGAGATAAAATTGGTAGTGTTACTCCCATTGTGCTCCTCTCTTTACTCAGAGCACCTATAAATGTTAGCTGAAAAATTGTGTCAGAATCAAAAGAGACCCACACAGAGATCCTAAACTTTTACCACTTGAACCAGTCTCCTTTTTTTGACATTTTGCCTGATGTTCATTTTTCTCCACGCTGTGCTTGAGTTATCCTGAAGCTGGGACAGAAATATGAGCTCCAAATTTCTCTTTGTAATGGATCATTTGGCCTGCCTGGGGGTTAAGAGCTTTCTTCTGTGATTCGTGATGACTTGAAGGCATCTTAGAATTCTTACAGCCCAGGCTGATCATTGTCATTTTGTTCCCCTCATGACTCATAAATAGAACATTGGTTTGCCTGAAATAAATAGGGAAGGAGGAAAAAGCATTTTTCAAAAAATGATAATTTATATGTTGGTTTGAGGTTTCAAGAAGGTTTTATTTTAATGAGCTTTTATTCTGAAATGTAAAACATCAGGGAGGAAATAATTTACTCCTTTCTTTGAAAACCAACTATAAGATTATTTCATTATCAACCTATATAGGTTAGCCTTTTTTTTATTGCGTGAATATTAGTAATGTGGTCATTGATTTTCCATGAATATTTCCAGACTTGATGACAATTATTTTATATAATAAAGTGACCACTATAAAAAAGTAAGAGGGAATAAAGAATAAGAAAAGAAATCAGAACTTCAACTGCCCTTAATAGTTGGCACAGTTGTTGTAACTGAGCCAACATTTGTCCTTAAGTTCTTGGCAATGAAAAGAGAAAGTCATTACTAGGAAGGAGAGGGCCATGAATTCCATAGGAGCCCAGCTTTGTGTGACACCATGGGCTGAAAGGATTTTCTTTTTGCAGAGACAATGAGTGATGCAATGCACAGATTTTATGAAAAATGCAGATGTTGATTTCATTTTCTTCCCGAGAGAGCCAAGGAAAGCTGGGAGAAGTGACAAGGATATCAGATCTGCAAGGAGGCTCGAGTAGCCCAAGAATTTAATCTCCCAGTGCCATAATTACAAATGGATACAGCATGGGATCTTAGAGACTCCCATCCCACGTTCCCTTTGCTGAGCCAGGCTTTGATGGAAACTGGACTGCAGATAATTTGAGGTTGTCCGCTTTCACCAGAGCCTGGAACATTTTAGTCTCTGAGGCCAGGTCTCTGCTCTTTGCAAATAAGCAGATGATGGGCGCTGGCATCTTTTTTTTTTTTTAAAGAAAGACCCAGCAGTGCAGTCTGCATGCTTATCCAGGTGAATACCACCGTGCTTCCACACAGAGATGAGCTGCAGGGGTACCAGCAGATGGACCCACACATGATGAATAGCAGCTCTGTGACTTCTTGGAACTTGGACCAATGATGGGGAGATCCCAGAGTTCCACCCACAGGGCAGCAGATATAGTTTTGGCCTCGAAGTGGGTAAGAGCAGTTGTGAGCAGGGAGCTGCCCCAGATGTAGGAAAAGCTTTCAGGCTCCTGTAGTGACTTCAGTCTCTAGAGACATGGTTCTCTTCTTGCCTGCCACAATGAATTAGCTGCAGAATACACCTTAAGTTACTGAACAGGTCCTGGTAAGCTTCTGGTGTTTTCTATTGGCCAATGTTGTAAGAGACCGCCTCCAAATAAATGTTTTGGCATAAACATGAATTTAGGATACTTTCTTGATAGCAGTTTCCTATAAAGACTATTTCTATCCTGAGACTCTACATGGTACAACATGGCAAAACGGTGTCATAATGTCTTTGTAGGTCCACATCCTCCAATTTGCAATGTAAGGCTACTATGAGCTATCAGAATACTTGAAATGTAATATAAAATAGAAAACAATGTTATGTTAATTGACTAGATCTCCCAAAAATTATTGCAGAAAACCCATATTTTATTGCCTACCAGAGTCTTCACTTACCACTATCAGGTACAGATTATACTTGGCTGTGTCTCTGTTTTTGTTAATTTTATTTATTTATTTTAATTTTAATTTTTTGTGAACATACTGTACAGAGGGGTTACAATTACATGGGCAAGATAATGAGTACATTTCTTATCAGGCATTGCACCCTCCTCCTTTCTGTTTTTGTTAATTTTTAACAATAGAGGAAGTTTCTAAAGGTTCTAGAATACATAGAAGTAATTTTCTTTAAGAAAAAGTGATCAACTTGTTTAAATAGGGATATAGGTGGACCCATTGCAACAATGAAACAATGAGATGTACAAGTCCTTATGTCAAAAAGGAACTTTACAACTTTGGTGGGGGGGAGGATTAGGTGGGGGGGAAGATGGGAAGGGATGGGAAGGGGAAACAAAGGAGGAGGCTACAATGCTTGATAAGAAATGTACTCATTATCTTGCCCATGTAATTGTAACCCCTCTGTACAGTATTTTCATACAAAAAAAACTAAAAAAAAAAAAGATACAGAGGCATTACAGTTACATGAGTCAGGTAATAAGTACATTTCCTATTGAGCATTGTTACCCCCTCCTTTGTTTTCCCCTACTATCCTTTCCCTACATTCCTCCCCAACTCTTCCCACTATCCTTTCCCTACACTCCTCCCCAACTCTTCCCTGCCTCTAGTTGAAAAGTTTGTTTTCAACATAGTGTCTTGTGGGTCTCATTGTTACAATGGGTCAACCTGTATCGTTGTTTCAGCATTTTGTTACTTCCCTTCCCCTCCCCAAATTAGAAAAATGTATATACAAGATACAGGGCATAGGAATCAAATACAGTGACAACAGGGGTTATATCATGAGGGAAGAACATACAAAAGAAACAAAAAAATCTAGTCTAGTTCTATTTAGAGACAACACAGGAGATAGTCTTAAAAGTGTCCTTACTCCTTTTCAATAACTATTGTTTTGGGGTCATAGTTACTTGCAAAAACCTATTGTGCAGAATTCTAGAAATTATCCCTTATTGAAGATGCTGGATTATCATCTCTGCAGTGGCTAAGAGTGTAGAATTCAGAGGTCAGGTTTCAGGTAAATCTAGGTTCAAATCCTTGGAGAGATGACCTGACATGATTGAATATTAGTTTGCTTCTCTGAAAAAATGGAAACAGCCATAGCACTCTTCTGGTGAGCCTGGAATTCTATGAGATAATTCTTAGATGACCTGGGGCAGGCAACTGGAAAGGTCTCCACAAAAAGGGAGTTCCCACAAAGTCTAACAAGATAAGGTCACGACCAAAGGAAGTATTAACATAGCACATCATGCAGTTCCGGCATTTGAATTAACAAGCTTATTTGGGTATTCTTTTCCGTGCATGTCCCCATTCATTGTTGGGATGGTAAATCACAGCAGATAAGAATCCTATCTCACATCACCCAAACCTGTGAAGGGACTGACTAAGTTTTAAACTTTCCCCCCCCAATTTTGCTGAAAATCTGAAGCTTCCTAGCTGTAGGTCTAGGGAATAAGTGCAATTAAAAAGACAGGATCATTGTATTCTCTAGGAAAGATATGGCAAAAATAATCCTATCAGAGTTTAGGTGCCTTCACCCATGGTTCTCAGCTTGGGGAAATAGCATAGTCATTCATGGTATTTATGGATATCTAGTTTTGTCAAACCTTTCTGTCTGTCTATCTGACTATCAGTGATTATCTCTGTCATCTATCTGTCTATCTGGTAGTAGGGGTGGATGTAGTTGGGGTAGCAGGAAGCAATTCCAGTTTGAAGAACTACCATTTGAAATATTCACATTTGTTTCCATTTTCTCTTGCTGTGTTGCCAAAGTATAGTACAGGTTCTAAAGCCTAAGCTAAAAGGAATTTTCACTTTCTAATAATGCTGCTGTTAAACTAATATACTCAAAGAAAAGAGGCATTAGGCACCATCTAGAGGAATTATTAGATAGGTTGTTAAAGAAAATGTGAAATCTTTTCAAATATGATGAGGACCCTTTCCAGGAAACATGTAATTCAAAACTTTCTGTGAATATTTTTCTAAAATTACCTCTTTTCTTTTCCAAAAAGCCATCTTTTTGTTAAGTCTGGGAAGAGAAAATTCTTTACCTCAGAAAAATGTTTTAGTAAAAGTTTTGAATGTCAAGATAAGACTAGAGATGCTTTGGTGACCATACAAAATATGAACATGATCTCTGCTCAAATTCAAGGATTGATATCAATGTTTTTCTCCATTTGTGACTTTCTTACATATTAATATATGATTTTTTCAATAATTCTTGGTAGTTCATTCAATTACCACCCCACCCCCTGCCTTAGTACTTGTACCTCTGCTAGGAACTTATAATTTTTTTTTGGCTCGTCAAACACTATGGCAATGCATTGTCTTTCAAGACTTAGAGCTCTGGCCCTGAAGATTCTAGAAGCTAGCTGTTATCTTACATTCCTGAGACGTTGGACAAATAAATACTTGTATGTGAAGGGCAATTAGGTTTATCATTAAAAGCATAAATAAGTATTGAATCTGTTGTATGTTTGTATATAAATTCACATTTATTTATGTATTTTATTTTTAGTTAGTGTTGATACTGGAACTTGAATTTAGGGCTTCATATTCTCCTTTGGCATTTTGCTTACGGCTGGTACTCTACCACTTGAACTATAGCTCTACTTCTGGCTTTTTGGTGGCTAACTGGTGATAAGAGTCTCATGGACTTTCCTTTCTGGACCGACTTTGAAGAGTGTGTGCCACTGAGTAACTAGAACTTACAGATGTAAGCCACCAGTGCCTGACTAAAGTTACCTTTACTTTGAACAAATTTTGTTTTCATTATCAACCCTCCATTTTCTGCCATTGGCTTGTTTTATTTCCTTCTTTTCTCCATGGTAAATGAAGTTGTTCCAGGATCACAGCCCATACTGTGTTTTTTCTACGGCCATGTGTGTTCAGCTTCCAGGGGGATTATAAAAACTCCAGGTGGAGAATTTATGTCTCTGTCTGAGTGCAGACATTCCCAGGACCTTGCCTCCTGGATGAGAAATGGTGATGTCTGAGAAGTTAACAGTTCAATTAGGATGTTTGGTGGGGTAACAGAAAAGTAAAATTGCCAGGTACTCATGGCTTATGCCTGTAATTCTAGTGGCTGAGGAGGCTAAGATCTAAGGATCACAGTTCAAAGCCAGCCCAGACAGGAAAGTCCATGAGACTCTTATCTCCAATTAGTCACCTAAAAGCCAGAAGTGGAGCTGTGATTAAGGTTGTAGAGAGCTAGCCTTGAGAAAAAAAGCTCAGAGACAGTATCTTGGCTCTGAGTTCAAGCCCTAGGATGGAAGGAAGGAAGGAAGGAAGGAAGGGAGGAAGGAAGGAAGGAAGGAAGGAAGGAAGGAAGGAAGGAAGGAAGGAAGGAAGGAAGGAAGGAAGGAAGGAAAGAAGGAAGGAAGGAAGGAAGGAAGGAAAGAAGGAAGGAAGGAAAGAAAAAGAAAGAAAGAAAGGAAGGAAGAAAGGAAGGAAGGAAGGAAAGAAGAAAGAAGAAAGAAAGAAAGAAAGGAAGGAAGGAAGGAAGGAAGGAAGGAAGGAAGAAAGGAGTTAGGTAATATTGTAAGTATAAAAAGTATTTTTCTTCTCTCATTTTTAATTACAGGCCTAAGAAGTGCTACAGACTTAAGAGGTACTAAAGAATGTTTGCCAACTAATGGAATAAAAATCTTCTGATTGGAAAAAGCCATTTTTTGGTGTTGCCTGCAAATCACAGAAGCAGTATTTTGGGTCTTGTAGCAATTTCAGGGTAGATGTAGGTGGATATGTTGAAATTACCCTGAGTGTATAGACAGGATCCAACCCTGAATACAGTCAATGATGGTCTTGGGGCTAGTAAACATGTAAAAATGAGAAATAAACAACTCTGAGGTTCTAGCTAGAATCTTATGTATAGACTTGAGAAAGGAGGAAGGAATGGTTTGGGGAACATGGAATGATTTGTGACTAATGATGATTCTTGACAGATGATTGTTAATGGATAGGGTAAAGGTCAAAGGTCATAAGGGGTCTAGGAGTAAGTGAGAGAAATTCTTAAGGATTATTACATTTTAAAGGTCCCAGTTCACACAGTCTTTTCTGCCTTGATATCAAAGCTGCTGACTTGTCTAAAAAAGAGTAAATTAAATCTCTGCTGGTTAGAGGAGAAGAAATACTTTTGTTCCTGCAAATAAATAGAGCTCTGCTCACCTCCTGTGACATTCTGTGGGGCAGGGCTAGAAGGAAGGCTGTGGCTGGAACCCACTGAGTCTTGAGCTTTACAATCCTTGGGCATAGGTCAGAGTTGCTGAAGGTTGTCATGGAGAAAAAAAACTTCTGACAGGCTTGTGCCAACATGCTGGCTTTCCCACTGCTTCCTTAGGGAAGAAAAGCACTTTTGGAGATTGTTCTATTAATCAGGGCCTGAGAATTCCCCATTTTGTTGACAAGCAACTGAGGAGGAATGGTTTTCTGGGGGGAAAGCCTGAGAATGGACTGTTGTCTGAGATGGGGGAGCTAGAGACACCTTCCTGTAGCCAGGGCCCGCCTAGTGGCAGGGCAGAAATCACCAGGAGAGGGCAGTGCAGGCAGCATGCACTTCTCTCGTTTATGCCCAGAGGCTAGACTCTTGGCCATTTAGGTGGCCCCAAAACTTCCAAAAACCCCAAAAGCCAGAAACTCCAACCCCTGTGACTTGAACTCAGATGAGGCCCTCCACTGAGTTAGGAGAAGCCCTCTGGTCTAGCTCTCTTGTATTTATTTCACTTGCATGGCTAGCTCCTTTTTTTTCCCTCTCCTGCCTTCTCCCTCTAGTTCTCTCTGTCTCTCTTTCCCTCTCCTTACCCCTCCTCCTCCTTTCTTCCTTCTTCATAAAAGGATTCAGAAAGCATAATGACATAACTTGGTGTACTTATATTCAGAGCTGATGCCGTAACATTTTGTCTTTTTCTGGCAAATCTTTTCTCTTGTCATGAAAGAAATAGGTGTGCAGTTTAATTAAATAAATCATTTAACAATGTAAGTTTTATCTCAGATCTGTTCTTCTCTTCTAAAGTAACCTTCATTGCCATTGCTTTTTTATACTTTACATATTGCATATAATGTGAACATTGCATGGCACACTATATGCATTTTCATATATATATATATATATATATATATATATATATATGTATGTATATTTAAAACTGGTCTTAGGGCTTGAACTCTGGACCTGGGCACTGTCCCTGAGCTTTTGTGCTCAAGGCTAGCTTCCTACCACTTGAGCCACAACTCCACTTGTGGCTTTTTTGGTGATTGATTGGAACTAAGAGTCTTACGGACTTTCCTACACAGGCTGGCTTTGAACCATGAACCTTAGATGTCAGCTCCTTGACTAGCTAGGATTGCAGGTATGAGCCACTGGTGTCCATCTGGCTTCTGTATATTTTTAAGAAACTACCTGAATTGTTTTGTATTTATATATCAGCAATTGTTTTATATTATACATATGTATCAGTACAAAATTTTTCTTTTTCTTCCCTGGATTTAGTGAGGACATGTGTTTCTTTTCAAATAAACAGATTTGACTCAATTTATATATTTAACATTTTTATTTGGTGGTACTGGGGTCTGAACTCAGAATCTTGTAATTGGTAGGCTGTTACTCCACCATTTACCATGCCTCTGGCCTTCCTTTTTGCTGTTTAATTAGAGATAGACTCTAGTGAGTTTTTCTGCCCACTTTGGCCTTGAACTGGCACCCTCCAGATCTCAGCCTCCTCAGTAGCAAAGATTGCAGCATGAGCCCAAAGCACCCAGCAATGTTTCCCTTTCTTGGTGATGTGCTCGGGTTGCTTTTGGTTGCCATTGATTGCAATTGTTTTTGCTTGCAATTTTCTATTGACTGTTTTACAGTGACTATTCTTGCATCTGTCCCCTTGTGTTGTCTATGTGTGAGAATTCACCCAAGAAGCTGAATATCTGGGCCATGAAAGGTACAGATTTAGAATTTTCCAAGGTACAATATAGTCTTCAGAGTGACTATAGCACGTTACACCCTATCTGTCTACAAAACTCTTCACAGCCTTAGAAATACATTGTATTGTTAGATGTTAAATATGGTTTTTATCTTACATTACCAATTCTCTATGATATGTATAAGTAGCTTTTTGTAGGGTTGTAGCCATTAAGATTTTCTTCTGTGGATTGTCAGTACTAAATTCACTGGCTTTCTTTCTAACTCACCATCCTTCACACACTGGTAGCTAAGAAGTTCCTTAAGGGGTAGATGTCATGAGCAATTTATAGCTCACATAGAAACTTGCCAGGGACCTTCCTTGGAATCAGTGGAGAAGCAGCTGTAGATCTTCAAATCTGGTCTTCTCTTGGTCTTTTTCATTTGACCAGGAAAAAACAAATATCCAGATATTTCTTCTTCCACACTGAGTGAAGTATTCTCTATGATGATTTTTATTATTTCATATGGTTTATTTCAGCAAAATCTTTTGTTTGGCCTTAGATCTGAGAACAGCTGTGCTTTGCCATGCTTAACTCCTGGCTTACTTTCATCTCACGCAGATTATGAATTTATCACTGACCAAATTTATCTTCTTCTTGTCTTGAGTATTGGTGACCAGAAAGCTTAGAATTAAGAAACTGTCCCTTTTCTAACAATGTATGTGTTTTATAAACCCAATTCCCAGCCTCACTGATATCTCTACTCTTGCTTTCTTCTTTTGGTTTCAGTCTATTCATTAACTTGTATGTTTGTGAATAGCAGAGGAATTTAGAAATTAAATTATCTGGTTAAAAATGAGTAAAAAAATAAAACAAAGGACATAAGAAACTGGAAGGAAAGTTAAAAATACATGTTTTGTGCTGTGAATGTTGATTAGATTCCTATGGAATGTCAGGTATACTTGACATGAACTTGGAGAACACAGCAATGGTCCATGTAAAGAGAGATGCGAAACTCTCAGGTGATTTCAGAGCAATCACAGGCACCATACTAACTTGGCTATGGGAAAAGGACAGGCCTATCTGGAAGTCCTGCCTGTGACTCCAAAGGAACCCTCCCCCCGTGTTTTCTATCATTTTGCTGCCAATGACATATAGAAAGGGTTGAAATTATTGAGAACTCTCTGAAATGCAGTTCATCTTGACAGACTAATTTGGAAGAGGGGGACACTGCATTTCTACTGAAAATGTCGACACAATGAGTCTTGGGAAATGTTGCTAAACTATGATGGTTTTGAAATATTTCATAAAAACTTGATGTTGAAAAACTGAGCCTTCAGTTGAAGTCTTAGAATTTTCTATTCCCTTCTGTATCATGTGGGAAGAGAAAGAGGAATTGCTGGTTATCAACCTTACAGTCATTCTTCATGCTCATTCATCAGCATGGACCAGCATTACTGAGAAGGAATCCTGTCATCTTGGACTCTCTTTCCTCCTCCTCTTTCTCCTCTTCCTTCTCTTCCTGCTTCTCCTCTTCTTCCTGCTTCCTTCTCCTTCTTTTCCTTCTTCTTATGCAACATATGAAGGCTTGTGTGGATCCTTTTAAAATTATTTCTCTTTGGTGTGATTTGTACCCTCAGCAAATTTACCTACTCTTATTTATTTAGTTATTTTAGAGATTTTCCAAATTACTGCCATTAATCTTGTCATTGTTTCATTTCTCCTACGGAGAAGAACAGATGTTATGTTCTCTCATTATCTCTTTGTTTAATATATTTGTCACCATTTTAACTCTTTGTTAAATAAATAAATCATTTAGCAATGTAAGTTTCTGTATCCCAGAACTGCTCTTCTCTTCTAAGGCAAACTTCATCGCCATTGTTTCTTTATACTTTACATATTGTATATACTGTGAATATTGTGTGGCATGGTTGATATATATATATATATATATATATATATATATATATATATATGTACTACTAGTGACTTGACTAATTGTAAACAATTAAAATCCAGAGCAAGCTTACATTAGTGACATTTGGCTTCAGAGAAAAGAAAGCTAGATTCAAAGGCTCAAGTGGTATCTTTAGGATCCTGTTTCTCTTTATATCAATTTAGCTCATTTTCCTTTTATATGCTGATGTTATTTTAGGACAATCTCTTCTCTATGTTAGAAAATTTCTTCTTGAGAATCCCAGGTCTGGGGCTTGGAAAGTGGCTCAGTGGTAGAGTGCTTGCCTTGCATGCATGAGGCCCTGGGTTCGATTCCTCAGCACCACATAAGCAAAAAGTAAAAAGCCAGAAGTGGCGCTGTGGCTCAAGTGGTAGAGCACTAGCCTTGAGCTGAAGAGCTGAGGGACAGCGCCCAGGCCCAGAGTTCAGGCCCCACGACTGGACCCCCCCCCAAAAAAAGCAAAAGAGAATCCCAGGTCTGTGTAATTCTTCACCTATGATCCCACAGACCAAGATAAAGTATGTTTTCCCCAACATTCGATTGCTTAATCTTCAGGAAAATTTTCATTGGTCTAACAGAGGTCACACATACATCACTTAGCCAATCGTCATAACCCAAGAGATAAAGTTCTGTGTCTAGCTTAGATTATGAGTCTACTTCTAAGGGTTTAGGGATAGAAAGGAGAGGTGGGTTCCTACAGAAAGTGTACTAGGGTGAGGTGGGATTTGTGAAATGCTCAGTGGAAATAATGGACTAGTTATTGACAAAGGCCAAAAGAAATGATGCTGGGTTAGGAAAAGAGAGAGGTAGTTTGAGGGTGGAGGGCAGTAAAATTCAAACTTTTGTGAGATCAAAGGAGGGAGCGACTTCACCTTGAATATGAGGAAAGATAGGACTTTTCCCTTGTTGTGACAACACTGGGATTCTTGTTGCTATTTTCATAAAATAGAACATGCTTGAAAAGTAGTAGATACATTTCCATGTACTTTCCCTTGTCCACTGGTGAAAGGAAAAAGGAAAATGAAACTTAGTAGGTAAAAATAGTGGTTAAAATGAGATTAAAAACAGAAAAGAAACCCAGTGAACTGGTTATTGACTACAAAAACCTGGTCAGCCATGGTTTCTTCTCAATCAATCTCCATTTTGCTAATTGCTATATATATGATTAAATAAAATGTCAGAGCTAAGGGTAGTTGGGAAGGATTTCCTTGGGTACCTTACTGAGGTTGGATGGAAGTTACCTATTATTTCATGTTATTTTCTACTGATATTTCCCTTTCTGCTTTGTTACAGTTTCATTGCCAATCAGAAGAGGTTAGAAATTATCAATGAAGATGATGTTGAAGCTTATGTGGGATTGAAAAATCTGTGAGTATTCAGGGTTGATGTATATTATCTGAGAATATTTCCTGGGCTTTACTGGGGCAGGCCAGCACTCACTGGTTAGTTCTCATGTTCATGCAATTTTGTGTTTCTTTGGTGTTTTTTTAAAGGACAATTGTGGACTCTGGATTAAAATTTGTGGCTTCTAAAGCATTTCTGAAAAACAGCAACCTGCAGCACATGTAAGTAGAGATTTATTGTTTTGCTTCCCAGGACCCAATTGATGTAATATTTCCCTCTCCTGTTTATTTTCCTTCTTTTCCCACTCTAAGCTTCCTCTTTGAAAGTTAGGATAGCTGTGATAATAGCTGAGAAACATTAGCTTTGATTTTGTTTGATTTCTGAATGGCTTCACAGGGGCATTTAGAACAGCCTGTTTATTCCCTTTCATGAATTTCTGGGCCATTTCCATCTTGGACCGAGCAATAGGCCACAGCAAGGAGTCTGATGTGAAAACTCTGTCCTTGTACAGAGTGCTTGATTCTTTTCCTTGGAATTGAGATATACTTTCTGGAAGATGTCAAACTAGTGGAATTGAAAGAAGATGACTTGGTCTTGGCCTTCTTAGAGAACTGAAACTTACTGATGCTTTTTCCTCCTACAAAAAGGACCTTCATTTTTCTCAACTTTCTCTGTCATGGGATAATAAAAATGGAGAGGAAAAAAAAAGGGAGTTGCTCAAGGTTTTATTATTAACAGTAGGAAATGTTTCCCCCCAAATCATATTGACGATTTCTCTAATAGAAATATGAAATTTGGAGATGGTGGTAATTGTAGATTGCTGCTAAATCCTCTAGATGATAGCATTTAAGCCAATCAGCTGTGAGCTTCCTGAGAAATTTTGTCATTAAGCACGAATAATATTTGTGCCTAAGCTAAGAATGGTGTCCTCTGTGCCCAGAGTTTTCAATGCAAACTTTTGCCAGAGGATTATTACCTGTATTTATTCATTGGATCTGCTTTTGGTGATTAAATTATTTTTTGCAGTAACCTTCCATGTCTTATAGTCTATACTTTTACACTTTACCTTTAGGGCTTTAACCTGTGTTACATCACTTGGCTTTTCTTTTCTTTGGTTGGACATGGGGCTTGAACTCAATGCCTGGGTGCTATCCCTGAGCTCATTTGGTTAATACTAGCACTCTACCACTTTGAGCTGCAGTGTCACTTCTGGTTTTCTGGTAGAAGATAAGACTCTCACTTTCCTTCCAGAGCTGGCTTTGAACCACAGCCTTTAGATCTCAGCCTTTTGAGTAGCGAGAATTACAGGTGTGAGCCACTTTTTTTTTAATGATTTTTTATTTCCATATCATTGTCCTGAGGAAACTGTAGGACTTACATAGAAGAGCCTTCTTCCATGTTCTTATAACAAGAATGAAAATCAAATTTGTGCCATCCGTATAATTACAGAACCAGCATTTCTTATCACTGTTTTCCTCCTTCTTTTCTTGGGGAGAACAGACCCTGGCCTGATTTCCATGCAAGTTATTAAAGAAATCATTCACTAAAGCAGAATGTGTAGATAGTCCAGGGGGTTGGGTTAACATTATGGAAAAACTTTAAATTGATAAAGATGGTAGCATGATTTCATATTTTATGGGTGACATGAATGATGAAGCCACTCTTAAAGTCTGTACAGTTCAGATATAAACCATTGTGCAAAACATGATAAAACATGGGAACTTTATTAACACATTTCATTTAAGTGTTTCTTGTCACCTTCTGTGGAGTTGGTTTGCCTGTACAAATCTGATGTCTGCATAGGCCTTGATAGCATAAACAAGGCAGAAGTTGGATAGAAGGAATAAAAGCAAAATGCTTTAATGCAATCACTGATATGTAATTGATGACCTCCACACTTAAGGACTGGTATTTTCATTACAGCTGACCTTAGACCTGAATTACTCAACAACCATATTTTACTGGCTGTATTACCACATTGCTGCTTCTAGTGTTGTGATTTGAACAGTGTGCTATGATTAATTATAATTTTATTTATTTTTTATAATCTCAATGGATGAAAAATACTTTATTTTTTAATTTAAATTTTATTGTAAAGGTTCAGAGGAGTTACAGTTACATAAGTAAGGTAATGAGTACATTTCTTTTTGAACAGTGTTACCCCCCCTCCCTCATTTTCTCCTACTTCCTTCCCCACACACACTGGACCTCCTCTTCCCCATGTTGTAAAGTTCATTTCTAACATAGTGTCTAGTGACTGTTGAATTGGTTCACTTTTGGTCCCATCATTTCTGTGATTCCTCTTCCTTTTCCCAAATCAGATAAACTTACATATAAGACAAAGTGTATAGAAATTAAAAAAAAAACAGTGACAACAGGGAATAAACCACAGGAAAAAGAGAAAGAACTGTAAACAGTACATTAAAAAATTTTCTTGTTTCCATTTCTTGGAGTTCATTTCGATAAGCATCATTTTACATTGTCATATGCACATAGCTCTTGAGCCATTGTGATCTTCTCCCAAGTATATCCTCCTTTGTTCTCACTGTGTGATGCTTAGAATGCTATTTAATTAATCATGTCTGAGTGTAATTATTTGTCTCTTGCTACCCATTATATTAACTTGTAGATTTATAGATATAATCTATTTATTACAAATGAGGGAAAACATGCAGACAATAGCTAAGATATGGAATCAACCCAGTTGTCCCTCAGTGGATGAATGGATCAAGAAAATGTGGTATATATAGATACACAATGGAATTCTATGCTTCCATCAGAAAGAATGACGTTGCTCCATAAGGAAATAGAAAGACTTGAAAAAAATTGTATTAAACAAAGTAACCCAGATCCAAAGAAACATAGGCTGCATGGTTAATTATGATTTTATTAAGACTTGATATATTATTTGCACTGACATGATAGAATAATTTGAGGATATTTTAGTGAAGTACAGCAGTTACATAAAGCCAAGTCCACCCTTGTCTCTCAAAACAAAGTCATTTGAAATATGAAACTAAAGAGAAGCAGGTATTCTGATGGCTTCCTTATGAAACAGCTGATAGGAAGCCAATCATTGTTGAAGCTGTAAAAGTGATTGATAATTGTAGCTAGTTAAGAAGGAAGAAAGAATGAATTCAAGTAGGTATTCAGGGAATCATGAAGAAGTGATCAGCGGTAGTAATCTTCCTACATCCCCACGATAAAAGAGGCTCTTACTTGCAAAAAAGTGGAATTAAATCCAGTAGTGTGCTTTTGAGAGTAGCAAGGAGGGAGGAGAGTGTCATTTAAGAGAGCTGCCCTGTCTCCCTCCCTCCCTCCCTTCCTCCCTCCCTCCCTCCCTCCCTCCCTTCCTTCCTTCCTTCCTTCCTTCCTTCCTTCCTTCCTTCCTTCCTTCCTTCCTTCCTCCCTTCATTCCTCCCTGTCTTCTCCCTCCCTCCCTCCGTCCATTCCTTCCTTCCTTCCTTCCTTCCTCCCTCCCTCCCTCCCTCCCTTCCTTCCTTCCTTCCTTCCTTCCTTCCTTCCTTCCTTCCTTCTTCCTTCCTTCCTTCCTTCTTCCTTCCTTCCTTCCTTCCTCCCTTCCTTCCTCCCTGTCTTCTCCCTCCCTCCCTTTCTTCCTTCCTCCCTTCCTCCCTCTCTCCCTCCCTCGATCCTTCCCTCTCTCCCTCTCTTCCTTCTTTTCTTCATGCCAGTACTGGAATTGAACTCCAGGCTTTTCATTCTTGCTTAGCTTTTTTGTTCAAGACTAGTACTCCACCACATAAGCCATACTTCCACTTCCACCTTTTTGCTGCCTAATCGATTCCTCTTTCTTGGGCTGGCTTTGAAAAGGGATCCTCAGCTCTCAGCCTCCTGAGTAGCTAGGATTTACAGGCGTGAGCCATTGATGCCATACTTATGATTATGGATCCTGGAGATTGGATCTTCCATAATTGTCTATATAAATTGTACTCTTACTCCAGTTATTAATGCAATGGGGTGCATTAGTGCTATAGACATTTTTCTTAAGCTGCATGCTTTTGGCTCACACCTCTTCTCTTAGCTACTCAGGAAGCAGAGATCTGAGGATCTAGGTGTGAAGCCAGCTTGAGCAGGAAAGCCCATGAGACTCTTATTTCCAATTAACTAGCAAAAAAACCCAGAAATGGTACTGTGGCTCAAAACGGTAGAATAATAGCCTTGAGCAAAAAGAGCTCAAGGACAGTGTCTAGGCCCTGGGTTCAAGCCCTATTACAGACAAAAAAATAAATGTATGTTAAAAACTGTTTCTCTTGCTGTGTGCTGGTGGCTCACACTTATAATCTTCATCAGAGGCTCACATCTGAGGATCAAGGCTTGAAGCCAACCTGGGCAGGAAAGTCTATGAGATTTTTAACTCCAATTAACCACAAAAAGATGAAAGTAGAGCTATGGCTCAAATGGTAGAGCGCTAGCTTTGAGCACAAAAGAACTCAGGGACAGATTCCAGGCCCAGAGTTCAAGCACCAGGACTGGCAACAAATAAAAAATAAACTAAACAAACAACCTGGTTTTCTGCTTCCAGGATTCACAGATTATATCTTTGAATTTCCCAACAATACAAATATGTGTGCATCAACAATGTATTTCACCCTGCGCTTCAAAGAAGCTCAGATTGGATTCTCATGCTTGTACTTTCCACAGGCCCTACCCTGTCCACTTTAGCATCACATGGTGCCTCTTCACAGCCCTGGTAACTGGTCTCTGAATATATTTTTTGATGTCTTTACTTCCTGCCTAGCCTTTAAGAACCCCAAACTGAGAGAAAGGCCAGTATTTGTGTTTTCCAGGGGCTTTCCAATGGTGCTAATTAGCTCCTTAGCGAAGTTCTATAATCAAACAATAAGAGGATTGTTGAGTTTGTTTGTCTCCTTCCCTCTTCCTCCCTTTTGGCTTTTGGCCCCAATACTAAGTATGGTTCATAAAATTCATCTTGTTCTTTGGCCCATGACCTCGTTCTGTGCTGTGCTGTTGGCAGTTGCACAGAGGCAGCTGCTGAGATGGGTGGCTCTGAGCTCACAGGGAACCTGGGCATTCTTTCTCCATCTTTGCTCTCTGTCGGTGTGTCTTTCTCCATCTTTGCTCTCTGTCGGTGTGTCTTTCTCCATCTTTGCTCTCTGTCGGTGTGTC
>NW_012267353.1:1958294-1989869 GCF_000151885.1 Dipodomys ordii
CTCCATCTTTGCTCTCTGTCGGTGTGTCTTTCTCCATCTTTGCTCTCTGTCGGTGTGTCTTTCTCCATCTTTGCTCTCTGTCGGTGTGTCTTTCTGTTTCTGTCTCTATCACTCTGTATCTCTGTTTCTTTCCCTGTGTCTGTCTCTCTCTGGGAGAATAAAGTTCCCTCCCCCGCTTAGTTTTTTCACAAAGATAGAGGTTTCTGATTAGAGAGAAAACACTTGAGCCTTTAAAGACTCTGGGAAAGACGGGCAGATTGACTTTTCAGTGTATTATTCTCCAGTGAAACCATTCTTCATTCACATTCCAAAAGGAAAGATTTATGTGGGCACATTTTACAATGTCCCCGTGGATTGCGTCTGCATGTGGGGGAACACTTTACATTCCCTGTGAGGCAAGATGCCAGCACTGGAGGCAGGAGGGTGTCCTGGTGTCCTCATTGGCTTCTGATGACTGGAAATCTCAGTGAGGAAATTCCACTGGATCGACACACATATTCTTGAATTCTGAATTGTTTGTTAGTTTGTTTTTTTTTTAAATCAACTAATTAGCTCTAGCTCATGCCTTTAATGTCACTCTGATGATGATCCATCAGACTTCTGCTGATGATGTCATTGGGCCAGGATTATGCTCACCATCCAGCTTTCAGTCTGACACTTTTCTGAGCAGGAAGGAGACTTGATGAAGTTCATAGGTTTCATCTGGTACACTGAGGTCCTGGCTGTTTTTGTGAAAGCTGCTGTTTGCTTTACATTCATGTCACTTACATTCATGGCTAGAGGCTTAAGTATTGGAATAGCTTTAAATAAATCCAAACCATAAACAAATTCACCAAGTGAATCACTTGCCAGGGTAATGGTTAGGAATTTCCTATCCTAAAATCTTGTGGCTCTGATCATTGGAAACTTCCATTTAGTCAATAAACCTGCATATTTAGATCATGCCAGGAAGTTCATTATTACCTTTTAATCACAAAGCTTCTATGTTTTCACAGGTTAGTCTTGCATGTTGCAAGACTCGTTTAAGATCAAATCTGACTTACTCCTTACCTGACTTTTTTTTCCCTCTTCTTTTTTATTTTGTCAGTTGTGGGGCTTGAACTCTGGGTCTGGGCCCTGTCCCTGAGCTCTTCAGCTCAAGGTGAGCACTCTACCACTTGAGCCACAGCGCCCCTTCTAGTTTTCTGGTGGTTTATTGGAGATAAGAGTCTCACAGACTTTCCTGCCTGAGCTGGCTTTGAACTGTAATCTTCAGATCTCAGCCTCCTGAGTAGCTAGGATTACAGGTGTGAGCCACCAATGCCTGGCTTTTTTCTTATTCTTGTCAAGGAATTACTCATTTATCTAGGCCACTTATAAACATCATCAGCAGAATTGATCAATTAGAGGCTGCGTTCTTTCCTATAAAGACATATTAATTACCACTAGAGTGATATATGCCATGTAATCTCAAAACATTTATGATGCTGTCTAGATTTAAAGTATCCTCTTTTCCTGAGTTTATACTTGTCAATTTTATTTTACTTGTTTTTCTATTAATTATTCAGAAAAAAATCAGGATCTTTAGGAGGCATGTAACTTGACTCTCAATCAACATATGAAACAGAAGCATTTGAGTAAAACAAAGGGATTTAAACATAGATGATGTCAAAAATATTCTCTCTTGGCCCAATAAGCAGGGACTTGTAGGAGAGGCAAGGAAAAAAAATAAAGCTATTAGTCCAGGTAAAAGAAAAAGAAGATTGGCTGTAGGTAAATCATGTACTATTATCCAAATAAATCATATCTTAAAAACAACATCTCTGTTTGAATACATCATTCCTAAATTGTAGCATTTTAAATTCACACTCAATGTATTTGATTTCTTTCAGCAATTTCACCCGAAATAAACTGACGAGTTTGTCTAGAAAACATTTCCGTCACCTTGACTTGTCTGAACTGTAAGTACTGATTTTGTGTGATATTTGGAAGAATGTGTTTTGAAGAAAAAGATAAGTGAGTTTAAAAAAAAAATAAGTGCTGTTGCAAATTTATGTTTACAAAAACTTTTAAAATGACATTTCAAGCTTGGCTTCTTATATTTTATTATCTTTAGTTGTAAAAAGGATTTCAATTTAGCCCATCAGTTTGTGAGTACAATGCATCTTAATCAAATTTGGCCTCTTATTCTTATATTCTAGCATGATTTAATTATTGAAAACAAAAATCTCAAGAGTAATTCATTGATGATGCAATCATTATTGATGATGAGTGTGAATGTTTCCCTTACAGAAATATTTTTTTTCAGTCCTCAGTCTTGAACTCAGGACCTGGGAGCTGTCCCTAAGATTTTTTTTTTTTTTTTTTTTTGCTAAAGGCTATTGCTCTACTACTTGAGCTACAGCTCTACTTACAGCATTTTTGGTAGTTAATTGGAGAATAGTTTCTCATGGGCTTTCCTGTCTGGGTTGGCTTCAAACTGTAAACCTCAGATCTCAGCCTCCTGAGATCCTATCTAGGATGATAGGAGTGAGTTATTGGAACCTGGCAATAATTTGTCTGCTAATGGAGGGGAAAGGAGAAAAAGCAGGAGGTTAGCATTAAAGTGGCTTTAGACCTCCTATTAGGTTTGGCTCATCCTAATACCCTGTCCCTGAAGTAAATGCATGAAAGAGGAAATTATGTTGGATAAACCCTCCCAGATTTTGCCCACACAGACCCAGCTAGGGTGCAGTGAACAGTGGAGAGGTTGTCCTCTCTATTCACCCACCCATCTTCGTGAGCTGTTCTTCAAGGTCTGCCATTACATCAATATTTATCCTTATGTCCTAATTTCCTCTGCTGTAAAATGATAGGAAAACATTGAAATGTGTTGATGACTAACAGCCAGTGTTTCCAAGTGTGCTCAGTTCTTGGTCTTATCTCCATGAAGCAAATATGAACTGCTATCATTCCCATGGTCAGGAGCTCAAAAGCACCCTAAGACAGAGCCATTGTGAGGTACCACGTGGGCCTGGAAGGGCATGGCCTTTGTAGGTTAGGAAGAGACTTTTGCTTAAATGGTCTGTTGCCTGGAAAGTGGAATATCTTAGGGAAATCTGAACCTATGCACAGAGAAATTGTGTAGAAGATGTCATTAGCAGAAATCACATAGTACATTATAAGTACATTAAAAACAACAGCAAGAAAGATAAAACCTCTTGTGCCTCTATCTCGGGGGTTCATTTCGCTTAGCACCATCTTGTATGATCATATGTGCCTAGCTTTTGACCTTTTCTACTTGTCTGGTAAGGTTATCCTAGACATATACTAGTTATTGCAAATAAGGGAAACCATGGGACCTATGTTTCTTTGGGTCTGGCTTACTTTTCTTAATGTAATTTTTTTCTAAGTCTTTCCATTTCCTAATAAATGAGGTGGTATCATTCTTCCTGATGGAGGCATAGAATTCATATATATATATATATATATATATATATATATATATCACATTTTCTTCATCCATTCATCTACTGAGGGGTATCTGGGTTGGTTACATATTTACCCAAATGATCACAAACAAGGCCATACTAAAGCTACCAGCACAACTATGTTTATCATAGCATTAAAAATTATTTTTAATTGATGTGTGTGTGTGTGTCTATGTGTGTGTGTGTGTGTGTACTGGACCTGGGCTCTATGCCTGAACTGTTTTGCTCAAGGCTAGCATTCTACCACTTGAACCACGCCTCCAATTCTGGCTTTTTGGTAGTTAATTGGAGAAAAGAGCTTTACAGCCTTTTCTGCCTGGGCTGTCTTAGAACTGTGACCCTCAGACTTCAGCCTCCTAAGCAGCTAGGATTACAGGTATAAGCTACCAGTGCTCAGCTTTTAATCGATTCTTAACAGCACACGATCTTTAGGTACAGTATGATATTTTGATTCATGCACACAATGTGAATGTCAACTCAAGGAGATTGCTATATCTTAAACATTTATCATTTTTTGGGTTGTTAATTTACAAAATCCTTTCCTTCAGCTATTTTAAAATATAAATTACCATCACCCACCATCACCCTACTATGCTATGGAACTCTATAACTCACTCCTTTTGTCTAACTTTAGTTTTGTATCTAATCACCAACTTGTCTTTACACCTCTGCCCATCACCCTCTCCAGCCTCTACATCCCGTGTAATGAGGACATTGTACTTAGTTCTTACCTGTGAATGAGAACATGTGACCTTTGTCTTTTTGTGCCTTCTTCATTTCTGACATAGGGATAAACATGACCAACTAGAGGGACTCAGTGTCACATATCCTGAATGGATTAAAAATTAGGATTTTTTTAAACTTCAAATTCATGTCCCTGCAAACATAGTTGGTCAGTTCAGACAAGAGTTAATTGTGTGCCTCTTACTTATCAGAATGACTAGGCCTTGGGAAAGTAAAGAGAAAAGTTTCTAGGTCAAGGATTCAATTCTCCTCTAGTAGTAGCTATAGAAACCTAAACAGATGTGTAAGTGTTATACTGACCGCTGGAGAAGGCATTCCCACAGTGAGCAGGAGGGATCTCCAGCTGTGTGCAGTATCCTGTGCTCCTACGAACTCTGCTATATTCATAATTTAAGCATCCTTCTGCTGATTTAATTATGCCCTTCTTTTTAATAAAGACTTTAGTTTTCCATAGATTCAGAAACATCTTGGGTTACTTGGACTACCCGCACTTTTTGTGGGTCTCTTCTATGTTATATTCTATATCTTATAGCCACACATGCTATTTTGATATGTGTGGGATAGTAGGAGGTAATCAAGAAGACACAAATCAAACCAGTCTACCACGACTACATTTTCCTTAAATAAACACCCAGAAGAGACTCCGGGGATCCCTGAGATTCTTAGAACTCAACCGGAAAACCACAGGAGCAAATGGTGTTGTAAAGCCCCATTCTTATCCTCAGCAAAGTATTGTGGTTAATGCCAAGCAGTCTATGTAACAATTTTAAATGGCCTCATTTAAAGGCTCATTACCATAAATGGAATTCATTTCAAATAGACCACTGAGTATTATAAATAAGCATTTAAAGATTTTTCCCCCTGTGGTTTTCTTCTTGACCACTTCCTCTTTTACCCATCCTAGGCCACAAAGAGTCCAGGCAGCATGGCTGAGATCAAGATGCTGATGGCTTTCTCCTTGTAGATCCTCCCACAGTGGACACACTCAGGCTGAAGTTCAGTTGTCTGGTCTTCAGAGATACTGAGTTTGCAGTCTGTGTGTTCATACATGTGCTTGCATGTGTGTGTACATGTGCACATACATGCATGTGTGCAAAGGAGGTTTGCAGTTTATTACCATCTTTTCTCTCAACTTTCTTGCATATTTTATCTAATAAAATAAAATGGACTTGGATGCTAAGACAAAAATGGACTCTGATTGTGTAATACAGAAATCTGGAAAAGCCAATCTCCTGCAGTGAAGTTTGGACTTTTATTATGACAAATTTTAACTCTCTAGCCTTGTCAGCAATAAGTTCCTGAAAACGTATTGTTGGCTTTTTGGTGGTTGTTTTTTGTGCCTGGCACTAGGGCTTGAACTCATTGCCTAGTGTTCTGCCCCTTGAGCCACAGCTCCCCTTCTGACTTTTTGGAGGTTAACTGGAGCTAAGAGTCTCATGGACTTTCCTGCCCAGGCTAGCTTTGAACCTTGATCCTCTGATCTCAGGGTTACAAATGTGAGCCACCAGTAGCAGCATATTCTAATAGCTGTATAAGAACAATGGTAAAAAAGATTTATGTGTTATTTTCCTGAGATATTCTTGCCTATCCCACATTACACTTATTTCATGTTGTGTGTTCCCCATGATTCTATAGGACATCATCTTTTTCCCCCTTCTTCTTCTTCACTGTGGTTTGCACATAACAAAAGCTCAGTAATTATTAGTTAATTGAGTGAATAAGTACTACGATATATTGAAAGTGGACATAACTTGCAAAGGTTGCTGGCTAGGAAGAATTCAGTATGTTGGATGTAATCTTACCTAAACACTAATGTAGTTAACCTGCAAAAAGAGCCTGATTGGGTTTCACTTTTGTTCCCTATAGGATCTTGGTGGGCAACCCATTCACATGCTCCTGTGAAATTATGTGGATCAAGACACTCCAAGAAATTAAATCCAGTACAGAAACTCAGGATTTGTACTGCCTAAACGAAAGCAGCAAGAATATTCCCCTGGCAAACCTGCAGATACCCAATTGTGGTAATTTATTTTTAAATCAATGCATTCTGGCTGCTATTAATTACTCTAATTGCCTTAGTGTGGTGGAGAGTCTGGGAAGATTACCACTCCTCAGATTGTGGACAGTGTCTGAGGATGGCTCTGGTGAATCACACCACATTTGTGTGGTGTGGAGATGTCAGTTGGGAGAAATTTTACTAAATATTCTTTTGCAGGTCACATATTGATTTGGAATGACTGGTTTTAAAGGGCACAGAGGAAAAAATGTACACTGCTAATTCCTTATTTGTCTGTCCATCCATCCATCCATCCATCCATCCATCCATCCATCCATCCATCCATCCATCCATCCATCCCAAAAGTTGTAAGAGCATAGCCCTTCACCAGTTACATCTACACTTAATTGGTACCCGGGCTAGTAGACGGAATGATTTCAAGATGACGAATGTTTTCTGGCAGTTGCAAACAAAAGCAGTTCAACCCAGCACATTCCCTTAAACGTGTTTCATTGCCAGATGTCTGTGTCTCTTGAGTTGATGCCCTACATCTGTCCTTACACCTGCTTGTCCCCATGGCTTGGTTCAGGATCTCCTACTTTACTGTGGTTCCCCCTACTTGTCTGTCTAGCATTTCCATCTCCAGAATTGCAAAGGGCACCTTATGGCAAGATTACAGCTCCATGTGAGAGCTGTGGGTTGCCAGGAAGGAAAATTGAAGTGTTCTGGTTATAGTTCTGTGACAGATTCCTTTAGGATACCTGGTCAGGTGTGTTAAACTGTGTTCACTGAAATTTTAATCAGGAAGTCAATCAGTTTACACTAAGTGCCTAGCGGTTGATAACAGAGCAGGTCTTGTGACTCCTTCATCTTGTTCCACAAAGACCTGTGATCCCAGAAGATTTTGAGATTAATTTCATGTATGTATGTGTGTGTGTGTGTGTGTGTGTGTGTATGTGTATGCACGTGCGCGTGCATACCAGTACTGAGGCTTAACCTCAGGGTCTGGATGTTGTCCCTGAGCTTTTTTGCTTAAGGCTAGTACTCTACCACTTGAGACACAGCTCCACTTCTGGCTTTTGGGGGGTTAGAGTCTCTAGGTATTCCTGTCTGAGTTGGCTGGCTTTGAACTGCGATCCTTAGATCTCAGCTGCCTAGGTGCCTAGGATTACTGGAGTGAGCCACTGGTGTCCTACATGGTCCATTTCTGTTTAAGAAAAAATACTCCTGCTTAGTCTTAGTGCATATGTGCTAAAGATAAGTGTTTACTTCTTACCTCAAGGGACTGTAGAAGACAGGACCTACCCAACCCACAAAGTTTAGGGTCACAAATCAAAACTTTGGGTTTTATAATGGGGAAATCAGGCTTTGTTCTCTTGTCAACTTCCTTTAGCTTTCTTTGCTAGTCAACACTTTAATTAAAAACAAAACAAAACAGATTTTGCTCTGTTACTGGGGCTTGAACACAGGGCCTGGACACTGTCCTTTAGTTTTTTCCAATCAAGTCTGGTATTCTACCAGGATCAACATCTCCACTTCAAGCATTTTGGTGGTTAATTGAAGATAAGAGTCTCACAGACTTTTCTGCTTGGGTTAGCTTTCAATTGCACACCTCCTGAGTAACTAAGATTATAGGCATGAACCACCAGTGCCCGGCAAAATCAGGTTTTAATATGTATGTATCTTTTCCTAATTATTAAAGGGTGTCTGTTCTGTGTTCTGGTGCATATTTGTACCACTGACAGAAACTGCCTAGAGGGACAAGAGATTCAATGTTGAGTCACCTGGCCATTTGGCCAGTTCCCAAATCCCCATGGCTGTTGTGGAAATATTGATCCAGAAGACCCTACGGGGAAGAGAAAACATCTGACTCCTGCTGTCTTTCACAAGTGCCAGTTAACACACATCTGCTTTGCCTTTGTCTGAAATCCACTTTCCCTTTTCAGTGTTAGTCACATGGTCTCAAAGGCATTTTGACAATGCTTCTGACCTTAAAGCTCTTATTAACAGAAAGATGGGATTTGGGAAGAGAATATGTAACTAATGAACTGATACTCATTTTTCTTAACCAGCTTGTCAGTTTTCAAACATTTTTTATTTCTTTTTCCTACCAACTTCTCAGTAAACTGTGTGTGTATGAGTGAGATTTTCAGTCTACTCTCAGGATGGCACAAATTGGATTGCTCGATTAGGATTAAATGGTCATACATTCCTGGTAAGAGTCATAATTCTTTCAATGTCAAAGATGCTTTTCCAAAAATCCCAACATTTTGACATTTTGAAGAAACACATTTTCTGCCAGTTTTTGTTGTGCAAATATTTATTTTCTTTCTATTTTTATTTTCTTTCAAAACATTTTTACTTATTTGTAATTGTACTATAAAGTTGATACACTTTATTGTCAAACTAATTTCCTGTTTTATATATAAAGTTTGGTATTTTTTCTTGTTTATGACCATTTCAGGCCAGTAGTCAGAGAGCAGTCTTGTTCCTTTCTTGCTTGCTTGCTTGTACTAAGATTTGAACTCAGGGCCTTCTACATTCTTGGCTGGCACTCTGCTACTTGAGCCATGACTCCAGATCAGCTTTTTGGAGTTACAGTCTCTCTGACTTTTCCATCTGGGCTGGCTTTGGACCTTGATTCTCGTCATCTTATCTTCCTGAGTAGCTAGGACATAGGCATAAGCCACTATTATTGCACTAGATCTGTCATATTCCTTTAAACCATTCATTCTGGCATATCTTATTAAATGTTCCATGTTGGTATAAATTTTAGTTGTTTCCCTTTTTTTATTAGTAGGATGACACTTCTGTAGGAATCCTTATTCACACTCTTTGTACATACATACAAAGGCAAGGATTTTTTTTAGATGGACAGAAAGCATACATTTTTAGTTAAATTTTATTGTATCCATTTATAGCTACCCTTGCTATTAGCAATTTTTTAGCTGTATCTCTGTAAAAAATGCTGCCATTGTTTTCATTTTGTATTTTTGATTACTATTGAAGATCTTACATGTTTAGTGAGTTGTGTGTATGCATTAATGAATTGCCTGTTCATGTCTTTTGCTTATTTTCCTATTTTATTTTCCTTTCTTTATTCATTGATCCTGTTCTCCCTCATTTCCTCCCTCCCTCCTTCCCTCCTTTCCAATATGGTGTCTTGTGAGTTTCATTGTAGCAGTGGGTCATCCTGTGCCCTTGGTTCGGCATTTTGTTTTTGTTGTTGTTGTTTTTCCAGGTAACTAACTTATGCTTTTCTTTTCCCTCTATAAGCTTTGAAGATTTTTCTTGTTCATATTATTTTTAAGTGTCACCACAATATAACCAGATGTCAGGTATTACTATTTTTAAATTCTGTTTGGCATTGAGGAGTGCCCTTTCAATATAAAGCAAATGTCCTTAGTTCTAGTTTTAGAAAATTTTTCTGATTGATTTGCTTTGCATATTTTTTCATTAAGTTTGTGTGTGTGTGTGTGTGTGTGTGTGTGTGTGTGTGTGTGTGTGCGTGTGCCTGTGTTCTGGTTCTGGGACTTGAACTCAAGGCCTGGGCACTGTCTCTGAACTTCCGTTGCTCAATGGTAGCACTCTATACCACTTGGTTATAGCTCTACTTAAGGCTAGTCTAGTAGCTTATTGAAGATAAGAATCTTCTATGCTTTACTATCTAGTCTGGCTTTGAACTATAGTCCTTAGATCTCAGCCTCCTAAGAAGCTAAGATTACAGGTGTGAGCTACCAGAACCCAGCTTCATTAAATTTTTTATTCAAGAATTTTCGTTAGGTGGATATTTATACTATGTCTCCATCGCCTCTCAAGGATTTCCAGTTATCCTTGTCGTTCTGTGCTTGTCCTGTGAAAGACTTGGTTTGCTTACTACTTTGCAATTCTTTTACTTCTTAATTTTTTTCCTTCTCGACCATTGTACTTTAATTTTGATGATCTCTCTCTCTTTTTCTCGCTCTATCTCTCTCTTTCATAAAACTGGGGTACTCTAAAACTATAGAAGAGCCTCAAACTTGCTAGCAGGCATAGTAAGCCACATTGCCAGCCTTTAAGCTCATCATCTCTAACATACTTTTTCCTGCATTGATCTTCATTGATGGTAGGTTGTTATTACTCACACCCAGTGTAACTGTGAAGTTCCTGTGTAGGTTTCTTCCCCTTGCAAGTAGCTACTGCTGTTGTTGGATGCTATGTGTGAGGGATGAGGGCAGAGATATGTCTCCAGAATTAAGTTTACTTCTCCCAATATTCTCTTAACTTATCACCCTGTTACTTGGTTCAGGTAGAGCTCTGGCCCATTTCATTTCTTTTTAGTTTTTCTCAGCCTTAAAGTTTCTATTTTTACTTCTATGTCCACTACTATTTAAATCTCCTTAACTTTGTTCCCTTACTTTCTCTTGCTCAGGGCTCCCTCAATGTTTCTTATTGGTCAATAATATGCCTTCCCATTTTACAAAATGGTTCTGAGTTTTTGTATCTTTTTGAGAGGCTTGAGATAAGGTTGATGATTTGAACTCAGAGAAACTCACATGATGAGTTTCTTACTTTGATTCTTTTAAAAGAGATTAGACAGTTGAGCAGAAAATTGCACTAGAGTGGTAGATTTCAGATATTTCTCTGAAAATCCATGTTGAAGAAACCAGATAATAATAACATTCAAATCTTTAAATGTTTTGCTTAAAAAATGTATTCATGGTGCTGGCTTTTTCTTTAGAGATGCTTTAAAAATATTCGTTGTGTTTAAGTCACAGATTGATAGACTTCATCTTCTTTTCACATTTCTTTGGATGAAGCTTTTTAGTTAACTCAGAATCAGTTGAGAATATAGTCTTGTGTATGTTATCATTCTAAAGGAATAATTTGCCAATGATATTGGTCATTGTACTGAGTTGTTAATGCAAGAAAGCTACTGAGATTTCTTTGTGCTTCTTCTTTAGTGTTTCATCATGTTAGGTATTCTGTAGGAAATAAACCTACATTGCAAATATGCATTCTGTCACGATGTTTAATGTACCCCTTAAATATAATAGGTGTCTGGTCAATGTTTGCTGAATTTGTCAATTAATAAATGCATGAGTCATATATTATATTATATGAAAACTAGAGTTTTCATATAAAAGTCTGAATGTCTCAACTAATTAAAAATAAATAAAATATATCATTCTGGTCAACTTATCCCATATTTTAGCATTTTTATATTTTCAGTCTCCTTTGACATCTCTGTCCTCATTGCTGGTTTTGGTTTTCTTTTTTTTTTTTTTTAAGTTGTTTTTGGATACAGTTTTGTTCTTTTTTTTTTTTAACCTCAGACCAATCTTGGACTATGATCCTCTTATTTATAATATAGCTGGGATTATAGGCAAATGTACTACCATACCTAGCTTATTTGTTGAGATGGAGTTATACTTTTTGCTCAGGCTGGCCTTGAACCTCAATCCTCCTGATCTCCACCTTTCTAATACCTGTGATTACAGGCATGAGCCACTGTACACTATGTAATTCTCATTGTACTTTAAGAAAATCTCACGTCTCCATTTTTCTTCACTCCTTAGAGATTAATTGAGCATGGTAGGTGGGGCTGAGAGTTTTAGTGGTACCTTTGGTATCAATAGCCCATATACCTCATTGTGCTTTTTGAGCAGTCCCCACCTGCTGTGAGCCACTGCAAATTTATTCAGGCAGTGAAAAAGTTGTGATCTGCTTTCCCACAAGGTCATTTTAACCTCGAAAAACTTCAGTAATTCCAAGGGAACAAAACCTATTTATACAATTTACATATGACCTGGAATAAAGGGAGGTTGTGAATGATGGTTTAAAAGACTGAACTGGGGGGTCATGTGAGTACCAATGTGAAAAAGCAATTTTGCTAGGCTAGCTGACTCATCATTTCCTGTAAAAATGCCCCTGATACTTCTTGTAGTGTTTTTAGGTGAAATTATTTATCACTTAATATTAAAATGATTTTTTTTCTGCTCAATTCCTATACACTGCATTGCTTTGCAAGATAAACATTTAAATCATTGTCACTGGCCGAATGGGATTAGTCAGGAGTAGTAGAGAACTTTAAGCTTCAAACTCTCAATCTTGTAATTATGACTTAAATCTTAACCTGAAGAGAGTTCCTTCATGAAATGTTAATAGTGGATGAAATGCTCTTTTCTAAGTAGATGGCAAATATACTTACAAAAGGTGGTGTTCCCGCCAGTCGTATCAAAACAGTCCTTCAACCCATTTCACTAACAGCTAGTTACCCTGGAGAATGGTAGCCCCATGGTGAACAGAGATGACAATTCACATGGTAGGAGACAACTTCCTTGACTTAAATTGATTTTGCTTATTTATTTTGAACACTCACTATTGGCTTCAGCCACTGTTTGTAGCATAGAAATTGATACATATTCTTTTCCTTTTTCTTTTTAATTTATTAATTGTCTTTAGTTGTACAAAAAGGTTGAAGGTCCACCAGTCAGATTGTGAGTACAATGCACCTCAGGCAATATCATCCCACGCATCATTTTCTTCTCTCATCCCCATCCATCCCCTCAATTTACTTGGTTTTATTTTTACATTCTTAAAAACAAGAATGGGTAGGACATCTTTTCAGCAGTCACAGATTCACAGGGAATCCATCCCAAAGGTCTATGTAGAAACTGGGTTGGTGTAGCATTTGTCTGTCTGTCTATCTATCTACCTATCTATCCTTGGAAACCATAAAAGTCTACTTTAATGTACTATGTTGATATAATATTATCAGGGATCAGATTTTATCCTCTAAAGAAAAGCAAATCACACAGTAGATCATTGCTTTCATTTTTTTTTTTTTAGAATGCCAAAGAAAGCTTTGTGGAAAAAAAGAAAACACCTGCCTAGCTGCTGCTTAAATTATTGTGTTTAGAAGTTATATAGTAGCTCTCACTTCCATGACAGGGATCACAGAAGCTCAGAAGCACAATTTCCAGTGTCAGCTTGGAAAATGTTTTGTTGTTGTTGTTTTGCTAATTTTCTGTCATTTTTGCAACTAGGAGTAAGGCAGGCACTTCTAAATAGGTCAGGCTTCTTCTGGCTTCATCCCTGACTGAGGAGTATGTCTGTTTAGGAGACAAAGACCATGGAAGACAGGCTGCAAAGATCGAAGGGTAGAGGATGCACACTTAATATTCCATTGAGAAAGAATTAACAGTGGGGTTAAATGTTCATATTTTCTAAGCACTTTGTGCATACACAGATAGAAAGGGGAGGAAAAATGCAAAGAGCAGACTAAAACATAATTTTCTATTTTTTTGTTTTGTTTTGTTTTTATTTTACCTTGTATGTATGTGTGTGCTAGTACAGGGGCTTGAACTCAAACCCTGGGAACTGTTCCTTAGGTTTTTCCCTGAAGCTGGAGCTCTACTACTTAAGACTTATCACTACTTCCGTCTTTTTGTGGTTAACTGGATATAAACGTCTCACACTTTCCTGCTTGGGCTGACTCAAGCTCATTTCATAGATCTCAGCCTTCTGATTCACTAGGAGTTACAGGCGAGAGAGTGAGATACCAATGCCCATCTTGAATGATTTTTATATGCACAGAATGACCCCAACATGGAAGGAACAGAGCCAAAATCACAGAAGCAAGTTGAGAGGAATACAATGCAGACTTCCTGGTATATACTTCATAAGAAAACCTATACTTGACTCTCCTAGTTAATAAACCAAAATGACTTGAGCTTTGTTTTTCTCAACTACTAGAAAGGCAAGACCTTTGAATTAGTGATGGAAAGTCTAAAACTCTGTAGTCAGCTTCCCAGAAGCAGGAACTCATGCATGGGGAAGAAGCCTGGAGACTTCTAAGCAAGGAGGCAAAGGAGACAACTAAGGACTAAGGCCACAGACAGGCAGACAGACAGATGGACAGATAGACAGGCATGGGTCAGACTAGTATCAGCTGCTCAGCTATTTAGTTGTGGCCACTGTTGAGCTTTAACTTGTCACCTGGAAAATATGAAACATAGTTTCTAAGATATTGGGGATGAGCAATACAATAATTTATGGAAGAATATTTAAGATGGAGATTGTCGGGATTAAATTTTTAATAAATATTAGCAATTAGTGTTATTACCGTTCTAAAATATGAACTTCATGATTTTTTAGAATTTTTTTCGCTTGCTAAACATTTTGTGGGCGGTGGGAGAGGGGATTGAACTGAGGGCCTTGAGCTCTAGCTTGGCTTTCTTACTTACTCCACTTGAGCTACACCTCTATTTCTGCTTTTTTTACTGATTAATTGGAGATAACGTCTCATGGGCTGTTCTGCTCAGGCCGGCTCTGAACTGCTCTTCTCTTATTTCAGCCTCCTGAGCAGTTCAAGTTATAGACACGAGCAATTAGTGCCTGCCTTCCTTTTTGTAACGAGTTTTGTCCCACTCTTCATCCTCTCAGAGCATCTAAAATGTTTTCTCAAAACATATTTTAGGAAAAGTTTGGTGAAGTAGAGAATTATTGAGACTTCTGTTTTAAGAATAATAGCTGTAGGAACAAAAGCTTACTGAATAATTGTCTAACACCCATTGCCATTCTAACTGGGGACTATAAAACAGGAAGTTTGTTAGAAATGCAAACTCTTTGTCCCCACCCCAGGCCTCCTGGGAAAGAATATATATGTCTTTTGTTTTGTTTTTGAACAAGATCCTCTGGTGAATTAGATGCACATTAACATTTGGGCAGCCTTTGCTAATAAGAGTCAACTATTTCAGTTACATTGTTAGTACTGTCTGCTCTCTACTGAGGTCTACAGGTCAGTATGTCCTTCCCGAATAAATACAGGTCTAGAGACATTGACCTAGACAGTAACTTTCTGCCTGGTAACTTCGACCATCACTCATCTCCAGTAAAGTTCCCACTGGGGAAAAAAGAAAACTGCTTTGATACATAGAAACAGGATCCCTGTGCGATAGAGCTAGCAGCTCTTGGAAGCATTGCCAGGCTTTGCTCTGTACTTGTGCTGATTTCAAATCTTATTAAGCCAGGAAGTAGTGCCTGGCAAGTGGTTTACCCCGCCTTGGCTATTCATGCTTTCCAATTCATTTTTTATTGTGCTAATTAAACCTCAAGTGATATTTCAAGTACAGATTGTTTTTTTCCATTATTGAATCTTTGGCCAGCATATTAACGCTGTAGAATTAATGTGAGTCAGATGCTTACTCATTTGTGGAAGACTTTACATTTAAAAGATCTAGACTTGGCCAATTTTACAGATTCCTTTGGAAACTGCTATGACAGGGTGAAATAATTTCTCTATAAATAAAGGAGACTCATTCTTCTTTCACAAAATAGACACATATTATTTTTTAAGTGAACCAAATTCTTAGATCACTGGGATGCTGTAGTATTTGTGGCCTGGGCTAAAATGAATATATGCAGCTCAAGGAAGTAGTATGTAATGACTCCAAGCTTTGGGTTCAAATCTCATTTTCTTTTTTTTTTTGGTCCGGTCGTGGGGCCTGAACTCTGGGCCTGGGCGCTGTCCCTCAGCTCTTCAGCTCAAGGCTAGTGCTCTACCACTTGAGCCACAGCACCACTTCTGGCTTTTTTCTTTTTGCTTATGTGGTGCTGAGGAATCGAACCCAGGGCCTCATGCATGCAAGGCAAGTGCTCTACCACTGAGCCAACTTCCCAGCCCCTCAAATCCCATTTTCTACATTCACTTGGGTAACTTTTAAAAGATGTATTTGACTTTTCCAAAATTCATAGACTGAATTAACTTAAAATGGGCAACTTTCAAAATTGATTGAAAGGATTCAGTAAAACACCAAAGGACTAGATGAGAATGTTTGTTTCAATGAATGCTAAATAAATGTTAGTACTGCTACTTTGGCAAATAAAAATTATAAGAGATGTTAGTCATATAAACTTAAACGTGCAAAAATCCATTAGAGTCTACAGGGAAAATTAAGATTATGACATAGAATTTTCTAGTGAAATCTCTTTCTTTGCTCAAAATATCTGAAGTAATAGACAGATATATGAAGGGAAGGAGATGAATCCCATAGCTTTGTATCCGAGGTGCCAAATGTCCTTAAGATCCATAACTGGTGTTTGGCTAGAGGAGTGCTCATACCATTAGGACAAGCACTATTCCAGATCTGGCCTGTATTGTCTCTCCAGAGTCAGTAGATCAATCTAAAAAGATACAAAGCAACTAAGAGGGTATCAAAAATGCCCCAAAAGTTTTAGGGCTGGGGGGGATGAATAATAACCAGCTTAAAGACTAGAAATGCAGCCGGGCACGGGTGCCTCACGCCTATATCCCTAGCTACTCAGGAGGCTGAGATCTGAGGATCATTCAAAGCCAGCCCAAGCATGAAAGTTCGTGAGACTCTTATCTCCAATAAACCACTAGAAAACCAGAAGTGGTGCTGTGGCTCAAGTGGTAGAGCTCTTGGCTTGGGCTGAAGAGTTCAGGGACAGTGCCCAAGCCCAGAGTTCAAGCCCCATGACTGACAAGAAAAAAAAAAAAAGACTAGAAATGCTGGTTACTAATTTGGTCATGGGAAAGCTAAGGGATACTTGTAGAATTTCTGTCAGCTACAGGAAGTAAAAGTATAGGTAACACATGGTGTTGGCTGATAGCATATTAGCTGAGAGTCTGTTAATACATTTACCCATCTATCTTTGTCCCATGGGGCTATGGTGACTGCATCTCTCTTTCTTCATCATCATAAAATTGGTAGGTTTTCCTCTAATGAGAAATAAAACAAGGATTCTGAGGAATACCAGGTAGATTTAAGGCTGTGGAAACACAAAAGCATGTTACATTTCTATATTAATTTTGATATTTCCAGTCTCCTCCTTCATCTAATAGGAAATTAGAAGAATATTTTTCATTGGGCTCATTTGACCAGTTTCTTCCTCAAAATAATTTAATGATATTGAAAATGGTACATTTTACCCAGTAAAGAGTTTAGTGGTATTATCCTACAGTCAAGATGACAGCTAAATAAATGTACAGTATATTCTAAAAAATAACTGAACAGCTAAAGATAGGCAAATATTTGAAGAAAGCCTATAATCTGAAAGGCAAATGAAAAACAATCAAAGAGAAGAAGAAACAATATGCCTCACAACTGCAAGAAACAAGGGTAATGTAAACAGAAGAAAATTAATTTTAAAAATGATTAAAATATATTAGAGATGAGAAGAAATATTATATCCATGAAACAAAAACAAGGTGCTAAGATAAAGAAAAAGGAAATAGAAAGAGCCTTGGAAACAACACATGGCAGAGGGTGAAGAACCTCAAAAGAAGAGCTGAAAGGTATGTCTGTAGAAAGTACCCTGGTAAAAACTGTAAAAAGGGCCAGCCTCCCATGGCTCACGCCTGTAATTCTAGTTACTCAGGAGGTTGAGATCTGAGGATTGTGATTCTAAACCAGCCCAGGCAAGAAAGTCCATGAGACTTTTATCTCCAATAGACTACTCAGAAAAAGCCAGAAGTGGTGCTGTGGCTCAAGTGGTAGAGCGCTAATCTTGAGCAAAGAAAGAAGCCCAGGGACAATGCCCATCCCCTGAGTTCAAGCCCCAGGTCCAGCACCAAAAAAAAAAAAAAAGGAAAGAAAAGAAAAAGAAAATTAGAGCAAATAGTCACAAAGACAAATATAAAAGAGAAAAAAAGATTTAAAAATGAAAATATCTAATATCCAAGTAAGAGTTCTGGATGGTTAGAAATCATTGCATTGTAGCTGGGTTGACATTTCTCACCTTCTTCTGGAGATAAGTGTTGCATTCTATAATTGATTCAGCCTTAAGCATGATGACATGTGATAACTATTACATTACAGGTGCCTCATCTGTCAGTAATGCTTATATACTCACAATAAACTTTAAATCTTCATAGACAATTAACTTTCCAGCAGGTGGAGAGTTGCTAAGACTGATCTATGTTGAGTCTGGAGTGGGCATGTGGGAAGGCTGGTATTCTGTGTGAAAGTAGCCTAGTTCTCTTCTATAATGGAAGGTCAGCAGATAATATTAAAACAGAAAAAACCAGAAGGAGCAATGTAAGCATTATATTTAGTAACGTAGCAATCAATACCCAAAGAAGCAATGCTATCTAGGTGAGATGGAATTACTATTTTTTTACACAAATTGTTTGTTTTTCTTAACAAGTTTGATAAAAAAAATAAGCAGCTATGTAGTTGATTAGGAAACAAAACATATACTTTACAGAATCTGCTTGTGTAACACCATTGACTTCTAGGATATTTTGTTGTGACATGCTCCTTAATAAATTAGCCAAATTGTCACAAAAGCTGTAAAGAAAGAAAACATTAAGAGAAGAAAAGTTGACTCAACCCAAACCTCACAGGTTTAGGTCCTAAGATTGATTTATATATATTGTGCTGTCTCTTGATCATTATTATAAACTTCACTTTACACAGGGTATTAAGACCTTTTTGAAATCCTGTGAAACATTGCTCTTCATTGGATGCTTATAGGAAGGAAGAATTGCAAGGAGGAATCACTAGCTTCTGAAAATGGGTTGTTGGTCTTTCCTCGCTCAATAATAGGAACACTATGAGATATACACTGTACAAATCTTGTTCTAGTCTGATTTTAATAATGAAGAACAATGGCTTTACCAATAAAGGCTGTTTTGTAAAGAAAGGGTTATGTGCAGCAAAGTGAAGATGGTCAGATGACTGCCAGGTGGGTGGGGTGGGTGGGTTAATTGCAGTTTAATGGCTGTTGAAGATCAATTGCCTTTTCTGACCTCTCGGTTGCTTCTGGGTTAATGATGTATCACAGTTCTATGGGACCCAGCTGTCTCCATGAGCTATGTTTCTAATACAAAAAAAAGTTTGACTATCATATAATTTCTTCTTCTGCAAACTGCCTTTGTGTAAAAAAGTATTAGGATTCCTATGTGGTTTAAAGCAGCACGCACACACAGTATGAGTGGTACTTTGAAGTGATAGCACATCAATTACAATAAACATGTTTAGCTTTGGAAATGTAGGACCATCAAAACCTTGCTCTGCTGAAATGCCAAAACATGTTTATAATGGTTCAAAATTTCCTTTATCAGCAAATACGTTTTTCTAGTGTCTAAAAAAAGAATTTTTGCTGGGCACTGGTGGCTCACATCTGTAATCCTAGCTCCTCAGAAGGCTGAGATCTGAGGATTATGGTTCAAAGCCAGCCCAGGCAGGAAAGTCTGTGAGACTCTTATCTCAAATTATCTACCAGAAACCTGGAAGTGGTGCTGTGGCTCAAGTGGTAGAGCACTCACCTGGAGCTGAAGAGGCCCAGAGTTCAAGTCCCATGACCAACAAAAAATAAATAAAATAGGAATTTTTGTAATGAAGAGTCATATAATTTTTTATCATATTGCAAATAGGATGATTTACATTGCATGGGGACAACCTCATTCATGTGATCAGTTGAGGTTCATGTTTGAAAACCTCTTTGAAACTGTATGTTGTTCGAAAGTATGTTTCAAAATCCTCAGTCTGATGATAGATTTACACAAGTCACTTAATACCAAAACATATACATGCAAAAATCTACATGAATATTATCGTTTTGTGTTTTTGATTATTTAAAAAGTGGAGGATAGGATGCAGGGAGAAATAAATGAGCTAAGATGTTCATCTATGGGGCAAAGTGCTTGTTTATGTGTAAAAAAAATAGAATTAGCAATTAAGGAATAGAAAGCAGAGGTGATTTTTAGCAAGAAAATTTCACTGCAATATTTTAAAGAAATACAATAAAATTTTCCAAATCTCATTATTGTAGACATTTTGTCCATATTCTATTCATTAAACTTATCAGCTTGATACTTGTTCAATCTTGGAAAGTAAATGATTTGTTTTCAAGCATAAAGAGCTCTCAATTTAATGCTATTATTTCAATACCGCATTGAATTTTTTTTTGCATGTTTCTGTTTGCTTTCCTTGTCCTGTAGGTTTGCCATCTGCAAATTTGGCTGCGCCTAATCTGACTGTGGAGGAAGGAACGTCTATCACATTGTCTTGTAGTGTGGCAGGCGATCCACTTCCCAATCTGTACTGGGATGTTGGAAATTTGATTTCCAAACATATGGTAAGGCTTGTTTTCCAAGCATGTGGGGTTAGCTCTATCTTAGTATACAGATAATGAGAGTGTTTCAGAACCTGTAGCCACATTAAACCTACTGGTGACCATGTAATATTTTATAGGCCTAGAGATAGAAATTAACAACAAAGTTTTCATATGCATTTACTCTCCACTTATTCTTGATTGCCAAATGCTAATGCAGGTTGGCATTTAAGTTATATCTACAAAGTAGACTGGAGAGTTTTTATATATCCCTAATAGGCACTTTATATCATTCTGACCTAGGAGAGTGAGGATCCTTATGATCTTTTTCCTTGGAGGAAAGAAAGTAGCAATTCAAGAGATTAACACAACATCACTCATTAGCAATTAGCTCAGGTAACTTGCCTTTACTTGAGCTCAAAGTTTTATATATGTACACACACACACACACACACACACACACACACACACACACACAAAATACATGTATAGAGGGCTGGGAATGTGGCTTAGTGGTAAGTGCTTGCCTTGCATGTATGAAGCCCTGGTTTTGATTCCTCATTACCACAAAAACAGAAAAAGCCAGAAGTGGTGCTGTGGCTCTAGTGGTAGAGTGCTAGCTTTGAGTAAAAGAAGCTCAGCATAGTGCCCAGACCCTGAGTTCAAGTCCCAGGACTGGCAAAATAAATGCAAAAAGTATATGTACATTTGTATTTGCTACACATACTTGTTTTTAAGCCAGAGAAGAGCCCCCAAATCTGGTCACTTTGGTATCAATTCTAATTAAGATTATTTTTGTCATTTATAGAATGAAACAAGCCACTCCCAGGGTTCCTTAAGGATAACTAACATTTCGTCGGATGATAGTGGAAAGCAAATCTCTTGTGTGGCAGAAAATCTTGTAGGAGAAGATCAAGATTCTGTGAACCTCACTGTGCACTGTACGTAATCAGCCCAGCATTTGTTTCTAATAGCAAATGACTGTGGATGTTGTCATGTGGGTCAGTAGGGAGTATATTGAGGTGTTTACTTCACTAAGAAAGGTGGCCAGCCTCTTTCTAGTTCTGCTTCCTATCTCTAGCTCATACCTTGTCTTTCTTTTGAGCTTTTATTCTTATTGAGCTTGTTGCCTTGTATCTTCCCTTGTATTTTTCAGGTGAACATATTTGAGCTAATTATTCTGTTGTTAACATTTTAGCTTAAATTCTGATAAGTCAGTTTCTAAAACTTTTTTTCTCCTTGAAAGCAATATAAAGCTTTAAAGTAGTGTTATCTGAAGTATTTTCTGGCTGTTCACAAGTAGTAGATTGTAGCATCAGCATAGTAAAACTACACTAGCCTTATATTAAGTTTTGTAGGAAAGGTAAATTACTGAAAGTTATGATCACCTGAGAAAACCTGAACTCCTATTATTCCTCATTTCTGTACACATTGAAGCTTCTTGAACAATCACTGTTCTTTATGGTATTATACATATATACATCTTAAAATTCTAGATGGTGGCATTCAGTTCAAAAATCACATAGACATCATTGCAAATTTGGACCTGCATAATACAAATGAATGAGATTTTGCTCTGGATTAAGATTTAGATGAGAAAAACATAAGTGTTCACATGTGAATGTATGGGTAAAAAATGTACACATGTAGACACGTGACCGTATCTTGTCTGCACATACTGGTCATGCTCATAACACACATGTAGTTGGAACTATTGATTGAAATCACCAGCCATAATTCTTAGTCCCTCTTCATCGCACTATTATGTTCAGTGGGAACTGCCTTCATAATTTCTCACCAAAATGTTATCCTCAATATATCTCCAACTAACTATATGTAACCAGCTTTCAGCTTTATGTCCTTACATGAACACCTCATTGAAAGTTCACTTGAGCATGTGGGAAGAGTAAGTGGCTCTGGGCATGGATATAGGGTGGTGGTAGAAGGCAGGTGTGGGCCCTGACTATCTCATGGCCTTTGTTGTGGTTGGTTCATAACACAGACCTACAAAGATGTGAGTCTGCACATGTATACATCTTATTTTATGTAATGAATATAGAACTCCCACCCAAGGGTATCTAAATTGGAAGTTTTATAGACAGAATCTGATATGAACCACTATTTTGATTTCCCAAACCTATTTTAAAAAGGGCTGTGAGGAATATTTGTTTAAGCAAGTAATCAAACTTTGCAAATGGAGACATTGCAATATTGCATAAAAGTGAGAAAGCTTGTAATAATACACATTTACAGAATTCTGTGACTGCACATGCTCAGTTGTGAGGAATTTCACTGATAACCGGAAATCTTTCTATAGAATATGAAGGCGAATTGAGCCCTTTTCCAGCTGTGCTTCTTGGTTAGTATTCTGGGAGGATTTACATGAGCACAGAGAGGGTAAGGTCAGATAACCTGCTGTCTGTTGAAGACACATGGACTTGAGTTCTTTCTCAGTTTAAGGGACTTATTTGTGTGATTATTGTGGGCTGAGAAGTTGAACTAATCTGTACAATTTTGGATAAATAATAGAATAAATCTGGGCAATAGTGTTTTAGGACTATAATCCTAGCTAATCCAGAGGCTGAAATCTGAGGATTGCTGTTCAAAGCCAGGCCAGGTATAAATGTGTGTGAGAATCTCATATCTAATTAACAAAAAGCTAAAAGCGGAGGTGTGGCTCAAGTGGCAGAGTGCCCATCTTGAGTGAAAAAGCCAAGCAAGAGTGAGAGGGCTTGAGTTCAAGCCATTACCAGCATGGCAAGAAAGGAAGGAAGGAAGGAAGGAAGGAAGGAAGGAAGGAAGGAAGGAACGAAGGAAGGAACGAAGGAAGGAAGAAAGGAAATGAAAAGAAAGGAAGGAAGAGCAAGAAGGAAAGAAAGGAAGGAAGGAAAAGAAGAGACAAGAAGGAAGGAAGGAAGGAATGAGGGAGGGAAGGAAAGAAAGGATATAATAGAATAAAACTGGGGGCATGGCTCAAGTAGTAGAGCACTTGCCTAACATGTGGAAGGCCCTGAATCAAATTGCTAGTACCAAAAAAGAAAAAAAAAGAATAGAGAATTTTGCATATTAGCAGGCTTCAATACCTAAAAATTTTTCCAATTAACATTCAGTTAACAAGCAATCTATGAAGGTTGAGATTAGACATAGGAAACCTGGATTCTGGTCCCACATTTGCCCCTCAGTGACTTTGATAAACTCCCTTAACCTCATTGAACTTTTTTTTATCTGCAAAGCAATGATATTAGGTATGGAAGCTCTTTCTGGTCCTTAATATTAGAATTATCAAAGTCAGAACCCATTCAACTGAACAATGATGAACCATTTTAAATGCTTTCACTCAGAGTAAATATTCTGTTTTAAGGCACCAGTCAATAGAGCCTCTTTCCCCAAAGCATAAAATGCTAGACACTTTAAACTGACATCTAGTCTGTTTTCTCAGCCTTTGACATTTCAAGTATCAAAACACTGACATATAGAATGTAGCAAAAATGTACTACTCTAAAATTCGATGCTTTAAAAAAAGTATTTGCAATTGACAAGCAGTAAAAAATCAATTTTTTCATATTTTCTATTAACCAATCAAGATGGATAACCATAATTCATTGCTTTGATCAGTTTGATATGTCTTAGTAAAGTTATAAAAAGATTGGGGATTTGACGAAAATTCCAAAGTGATTTTGTTGTTTGGGGGGAGGTTATTTAGAGAGGTGCTATGAACATAATCCTTATTAATTTGGTAATGGATCTATGTAATATCAAGTCACATATATGAGAAGCCTTTCCACAATCAGAAATCTTTTGGATCTGTTTGGAGCTGGTTCTCATACACACAGATTGGCTTTGAAGAATGGCTATGATACGTGGGTCTTAAGTAGAGCAGGACAAGAAGTCTCCCTGAAGCTCTCTGTAGGGAGTTAAATCAAGCTGGTGATGATACAAAGCAATGATGGATTCCAGAATTACTGGTCAGAGGTTCTCTTAAACAAAACAATAGTTGATTTTCTGGAGAAAATCTGGAGATGGGGAGAATGCTGAGTTTTCTGATGCTATTAACCCTCTCTTTTTCAATTTAGTTGCACCAACTATCACATTTCTCGAATCTCCAACCTCAGACCACCACTGGTGCATTCCATTCACTGTGAAAGGCAACCCCAAACCAGCGCTTCAGTGGTTCTATAATGGGGCAATATTGAATGAGTCCAAATACATCTGTACTAAAATTCATGTGACCAATCATACGGAGTACCATGGCTGTCTCCAGCTGGACAATCCCACGCACATGAACAATGGAGACTACACACTCATAGCCAAGAATGAGTATGGCAAGGATGAGAGACAGATTTCTGCTCACTTCATGGGCTGGCCTGGAATTGAGGATGGTGAGTACCAGAAGATTTGCGCATGTGGAGAGAAAGTAGTATATATATCATTCAACTGATGACAAAATCATGTAGGCAAGGAACTGTCCCCAGCCCCAGTGGCTAAAACTACCATTATTTATTCTTTGCATCTGGATCTGCACATCAACTAGACTGGTTTTATCCTGTATGTACTTATTCTGGGGTACAGGGTAAAAATACAATAATAACGCAAGAGAGTGCTTCTCAGACTAAGGGTAAGATGAAAGAGGAAAGCTGGAAATGCAAAAGTCTTCGTGCCATTGGCCAAAGCCAAGTCAAGGGGCAGAGACATATGGTACTCAAGCAGATGAAGGGGAATGAATAACTTTGAATAGGCATCTGACATACACAGGATTTCTAACTAGTATGGTAGTTCCTAATAAAAGGGTTATTTTGTTGCTATCATTATCATCTCAGCGTTCAATGAGATTGCATACCCTTGGTGGCAAGACCCGTGAAAAAAATCACCAGCTGATGGACTGTGTTGGGTTGACTCACAATATAGTTTAAGGTTTATGTTCTACCCTCTGATCCATTTGGAATACAGAATCCTGCCTCCTCCTTCATAGATCTAATACAGTGTATTTCTTCTTTTGCTTATCTGGATTGACTGAGTAGAGCTACTTAAAAAAAATCAAATCTGGAGTTGTTTTTCTAGCAGTGGTAATTGGTTGGGGGAAAGATGGCAGTGCTGTGACAAGCAAGTTTCAGTGTAAGTGAGCTCCCATACCAGGGGACAATTGTCATCCCTCTTCCTAGTTCTCATATTGTCCGTTAGCATTCCCATGTGCTCAGTTTTGTTGCCCAAGTGCTTGCACCATGGTGGAATGGAAGCTGTGTTTGGATGCTAGAACTGTACATAGCTAGAACTGCTTCCTATCATAGATAGGAGTTAGTCACTCAAAGGAGACTGGCAGAGAGCAGAGGGAAGGCGAACTGGAGACATGGAGGTATAAAACCGGGGACTGCTTGGAAGTTATGCCCAGTGGCTAATGGGGCAGAGACATGGACAAAAGTGATCCACACAAAACCACTTTGCCAAGCAATAAAGATGAATGCACCCATTTTCATTACATAGAACTTCTTATTGCCCTGGCATTTTACTGAACATTTTTCAAATGTGCTCCTTTGGCATGTTCAAAGTGTGATTTGAATTATGTAACGAAGATTTATAAACAGCTCTTTGAGACCACATAAAACAAACCAGGTTTGCATGCAACACTCAGACGCCCTTGGACATTGTAGCTATTCCCAATTAGATTGTTCTCTTCATATATTCTCTTCTCTTCAATATAGCTATTTGACTGGGCTTGCTTTAATAAAGCTCTAAATTACTGTTGTTTTTTTTTTTTACTGCCTGTGATCAACTTCTCTCAGGACTAAATCTGGAAACTTTAATTGGGAAAACCGCTTTTTTTTGTTCCTATTATTTTTATTTGTAAGTAGTTTTAGAGCTACAGACAAATTGCAAAGAGGGCACAGTTCCCAACCCCTACCCAGCTTTACCCATTGCCAATATCCTATGATAAGGTGGTACATTTATCATAATAAGAAACTATACTGGAATATTACAATTCAACCAACTTCAACTTTATTTACATTTCACTATCAACAGCATTTTGAAACTGTTAGAAATGAAACTTGATACAGGGTGAAGCTTGAGTTTAAAAGCTGTCAGAGGAAGATTCTTTGATATCTGTGTGATATAAAAGCAGTAGCTTCTATTCTTTTTTAATGAGATTTTGATGTGTATTCTTTTGAACATTGCTATATGGGGTTCATATTTGGCAGAACTGAGCTTCTCTTATTCATGTGGCCTCATTTATATAGATCATTTCTGTTAGTTTTAACCTGCTTAATATTGGCAAAGGATTGTTTTCAGGAATAAATCTTGAAGTCTCTCAAGTATTCTTTTCTTTTTTAAGCTGAAAGAAAGTAGCTACTCAGAAAGGTAATATCTGAGGATCTCAGTTTGAAGCTATCCCTGGCAGGGACAAGAAAGTCCGTTAAACTCTTATCTCCAATTAAGCACTAAAAAGTTGGAAGTGGTGTTGTGACTCAAGTGGTATAGAGTGCTAGCTTAGAGCATAAAAGCTTAGTGTCCAGGCCCTGTGTTTCAAGCCCCAGGATCTTCTTCCCACTCAACCACTCCCCCAAAAAGGGAAGGAAACAATCCAGCTAATTTTTTTATATTGTATCAATAGAAATACCAGGTTTACCATGGACAAACCCAAGAAAACCAATGATGCCAGATATTGAACTTCTATTGCACTGTCCTTTGAACACATCAGCAGGAGGTATTGCTGAGTGCAGATACCATACAGTGCACAGCTCAATTTTTATAAGCATGCTTTCTCTCCTTTTTCCTCTTCTTATTCATTTATTCATTTTATTAGGTCTTTAAAATATCAATATCTGCTTTGGAAAAAAGACCTATTTGTTTTCTCTTTAAGTATTTATTCAAGGATCAGTGATCAAAGAGTAACAAATAAAAGTAGAAATGATGGTGGCTTGGCCCAGGGTGACAGTGGAAATAGCTGGCTCACTAGACCAGTAAACAGTGTGACCAATGAGAGATTGACCTCAGTTGACTTGTGGGGTGGAATCTTTGTGGGTATTTATGAGATGAATGAGATTTATGAGAGTCATATCACAACATTCAGATAATGGCCTTATTTAGAATTGCTTTCTTTTTTCTTACCTCTCTTAAAAACAAGCAAAAAAATAAACAAAAAAAGAGAAAGAAAAACATTTCCCTGAAGTTCTTTCCAAGTTTTTTTTTTTTTTTTTTTTTTTTTGCCGGTTGTGGGGGCCTGAACTCTGGGCCTGGGTGCTGTCCCTTGGCTCTTCAGCTCAAGGCTAGCGCTCTACCACTTGAGCCATAGTGCCACTTCCGGCTTTTTCTGCTTATGTGGTACTGAGGAATCGCATCCAGGGCCTCATGCATGCAAGGCAAGCACTCTACCACTGAGCCACCTTCCCAGCCCCGTTCTTTCCAAGTTTAAGGTTAGCAGGTTGAGTTTGGCTTTATGTTCTTTCCGTGTTACTGTTAACATCAGAAGTTTAGTGCACACAAATCTTTTTGGTAAGAAGTGTCTACTTGGGGAAATGGTGGCCCATTTCTGTAACATCAGCACTTGGAAGGCTGAAGCAGAAGGATCATGGGTTCAAGGTTCAAGGTACCTAGTGAGACCGGAAACAAAATGAACAAGACAAAATGCTTTATTTTTAACCACAGTGGTTTTGATGAGGTGCCTTTTATTTTTAATTTCTTTTTTATTGCAATTTCCTGTTTCACAAGGAAGCAGGCAACCTGGAATAACCATGAAGCTCTTTTACATAGAGCCAGAAGAATAATCCTGGCATCTCTTGGAGGGCATGCCCTTCATGCAATTTACCACTGAGATGCCAGAGGATAGTTACTTAGAAATATCATTTTGAAGACAGAGAATGAAGATTGTTGAAAAAGAATCAAATCATGAATAAAAGCAAATCAACAAAAGTTCCTACAACAGAAATTGGTGAACAAGGAACAAGATGGGCTGACTGGATGTTCTGATAGTCTTGGTTGTCTTTGACACTGGGTGGTAGAGAAACTGCATGAATGAATGGCAGCAGTTCTTCACTTGGAGGAAAGGTCGGGCAGCTAGACCTGCTGCCAGCAACAATCCAGACCCAAGGGTGCCATTCATAAGATGTGAGGGTGTGAGGCAGGCATTAAGGAGAGAGACCTAGCAAATTAAAATCCACGTGGAATGTTTTTTGAGGGTGCTAGGACCTCACAGATATGTTACTATGGAAACGGAGATGTTACCTGATCATTAGATATCACTAGTGCCTTCCACAGGGTCATTGAGAAAGAGAGAAAGGATGTCCTCAGACCCTAGACACTGCACTGAGCATTTTGTATTTAATATTTAAGTGCTAAAATCAGTTCTGGCTAGTCTGGGGTACAGTATTTTAAGGATAAAAGACAACTTTCAGCTTCCAAATGAAACCACCATCGTGTTCTTCTTTGTAGCACACTGAAAAGCACAACCAGGGACTATCACATCAGCTTTACTTTATTTTTATCTTCCTTTGTACCAGTAAAGTCAGTTCACCGGGACTAGTCTTCCTTGGTTCTCAGCACAGTAGTCAAATAGTTTCCCATACCTTATTGCAAATTACCATTGATGGGGGATTTTGCACTATTAATTTACTTTATTTCATTTTTAAATACACATTTTTGAGACCCACCTTTAGCAATTCTGATTTAGTGGCTCTCAGACTGGATGTTGTGTTTTATTCTTCTTTTTATGAGATCCCATAAGTAACCAGAGGTGAGTGTCATTGCTCTGAGCCATACAGGGTTTTTCTGCTCATAATTCTTTGGTGATCCTAGGCTTTAGACAGAATCTACATTTGGAAATCATATAACCTCTGCCAGGCACTTGGACTCACTCCTATAATCCTAGGCACTCAGGAGGCTGAGATCTGAGGATCGCAGTTCAAAGCCAGCCTGGGCAGGAAAGTCCATGAAACACTTATCTCTAACAAACTGCTCAAAAAAAAATCCAGAAGTAGAGCTGTGGTTCAGTGGTGGAAAGTTAGCCTTGAACAAAAAGAAACTCAGAGACAGTGACTAGACCCTGAGTTCAAGCCTGCACAAAAAATGAAAAGAAAAAAATAAAAAAGAAATCACATAGCCTATCTGAGCTATAAACCAGTTTTCTGGATTAGATCTCAGGATCAAGTTCCTTTTCTCTCCTCCCCAAGTTCAAGCTGGCAGGATGGCTGAGGGCTGGAGCTGGCTAGGATTTTCAGCCCTTCTCCTGCCCAGGTTAAAGAAGGTAAGACGAGCAAGTGGAACTTTGCTTGCTGATGGCTTTGTGCTCTTGAGAACTGGGAATGTTTAATACTGTAAACCTGGGCTTTCTTCCATGGGAACCTTTACGGGTTCTTGGAGATTCTCATTCTTTCTTCAGTTTCCTCCATGTGAACAGACATCTTGCTTCAGCTGGTGGAAGTTAATTCCTTCCTCCAGGAAAGAGCTTTTGTTTTTTTTTGTTTTGTTTTGTTTTTTTATTTTTATTGGCCATGGGGCTTGAACTCTGGGCCTAAGTGCTGTCCCTGGATCTCTTCAGCTCAAGGCTAGCATTCTACCACTTCAGCCACAACACCACTGTGGTTTATTGGAGAAAAGAGGGTCACTGACTGTCCTGTCCTAGCTGGCTTTGAACTGTGATCCTCAGATCTCAGCCTCCTGAGTAACTAGGATTACAGGTGTGAGCCACTGACGCCAGCAGGAAAGGAGCTTTGTGTTATTGGGGTCCCAATGTCATTGTTCAATGTAGCCTTAGGACTAAGACTCCCCACTAAGTCTTTCTTCTCTGCTATCTCCACATAGTACTGGAAACCCTTGACCTGAAATCTCTGGGTGCAGAGCTTGAAGTTAAAGCAGTTGCAAACAAACATGGCTGCAGGTTGTCTTGGAACTTCCCTCAGGCCAACTCCTCGGAGCCTACCACCTCCCAGAAACACAGTGAAAGATTTCAAAGTAGTTCTGTGGAAGCCCCCTAGAGGGAAAAGTAGTGTGGTAACACTTCTCCAAAGAAGCTTTTTTAGTTTTATTTTTTATTTTGAATTCTTCTTAGTCTTTCCTCCTGAGACTAGTTGAAGTCTCAAGGTGAATTAGGTGTTTCAAATGACAGGCATAGATCCAGTTCTTAGTTAGTTCCTTTGTGAATTTTACCTCTAAGTGCTTCATGTCCACATTGATGGCTAAAGACTCTGTGTTAACGCCCCATTCCACTAGAATCTAGGGATTCTGAACAACATGTCAGCTCTCTCCAGAGGTCTGAGAGACATTATAGACGGGGATACCCTATGTAGCAGGTTACAAAGCTCAAGACAATGTAGATCCTACTTCTTAACATAGTGGCAAGGGGAGGTATGGGGTGGGAAGAAGAAAGCACCGCACATCCTCCTAACAAGGAAGAATACTCCAACCACCCAGAGAATGACAAAAGATAGAGAAATGCTTGGCCCTCCATTCCTGCTCCATGTTCCTCTTTGTGGTTGCTTTTATCTCATCTTCAAGGATCAGCTTTGAATTCCCAGGGATGTCCCAGTTTTGGTATGAGATAGGACCCAGTGGAAGATGTGGGGAAAGGCAATGAAATCATGCACCCTGCCTCTCCCCCACACCCCAATGTTTTCTTTTTAGAGACATCACTGAACATTCATCAGGGTAGTGATTTCTCTTGGAGGTCTGGAGACCTCCAAGATTTTACTGTGAGGTAAATTTCTGTCATTTGTTGTCCGTCCAAATGGCTGTCTTCAGACTATCAGATGTATGAGCTTGGAATCTGTTACATAGCTAAACCTGTGCTTTGCAAAAAAAAAAAAAAAAAAGAAGCTTTGTCATGAGGAAAAGGGTTTTTTTTTTGTTTGTTTGTTTTGTGTGGTTTTTTTTGGTCTGATTCTGTCTCATATCTGAGCCATTTTCTACCACCTCAGTGGGTGGCTTTCTCTCTCTTAAATGTAAGATTTCTGCACCTACTCAAAAGCTTCAAGTGCCCAATACATTACAGGAAGACATTCCTCACTCCCTTGCTGCCATTAGGGAGACTCTTTACCCAGAAATGCTTTTGTTATCACACTGACATTGCTCTCCTTATCCAGAAACTTGGACTCATCAAGACCTTGTTGTTTTACTATGTGAACATTCTTGGTCTTTAAGGAGAAACCAAAGTTGAAATTCAGTTCCTAGAAAGGGTACATAAATTCAAGCTCTTTTTGGTGCCTGAGATTCCACCCTCCCCGCCCCCTGGCCTGCCATTTCTTCTCCCTTTGGAAAAAAGGCTAGAGCTGTATCATAGTGAACAAAGGAAAAACATCTCCTCTTCTTATCCGTAACATTTTCTTTCTATCCTTCTTT
>NW_012267353.1:1989919-2025341 GCF_000151885.1 Dipodomys ordii
TTCCTTCCTTCCTTCCTTCCTTCCTTCCTTCCTTCCTTCCTTCCTTCCTTCCTTCCTTCCTCCCTTCCTTCCTTCCTTCCTTCCTTCCTTCTCTCTCTGTCTCTCTCTTCCTCTCTCTTCTTCTGGCTTTGGGAAGATATGCCCTATTCTCAGTATTTATGTAGCTAGCTTTTGCTCAATGCCTCATTGACAAATTATCAAATTTGAGCCATCTTCTACCAACTAAATGGTTCTGAACAATTTTCTTGACATTTCCATAGGTACGATCTTGCCAATGCTGCTGGTCCATAGACCACACTTTGAATAGTGAGTATGGCTTGTTCTATTCTACAGAATCTGGAGGAGCGTTTAGAAGAACTGACCCAGTACCCATTGAGATGACTTTACTTACTTCCTGAGGAAATTAAATCATAGCAATGATAAAAAAAAACACACACAAATCATGGTGTTTAGATATGCCTTCTATTGCCTTTGAAAGAGTAAGGTGAACTCAATACATGGCTTATGGAGGTTTAGAAGAGAGAATAAAAGTAAAGACAGTGATTCCAGGCACATATATATAAAGCATGGGGTTATCTAAGGATTCTCCAAAGATCCTGATGTATCCTATTTAGCTTACAGGCCAGAAATAAAGACTTGCCTAAGATGAAATTGATTCTCCTTGCGGCTGTCCTTGGAATTCAATCCTCCCTATAGAACTTCATGAAGTCTCTTCATGAACAGGCAGATATTCATGGAGACGGAGTGGAGATTAGATGAGATGCAGGTTTGCTTTTTTTTTTTTAACTTTGAAGCAGAAATTAATGTCAGAAAGATCACTTACAGTTTGCCCTGAAGAAGGAACTGGAGTCTTTCTTAGCATCTTCTCTTCAGCTAAGTTCCAAGAATTCTGAAGGTCAGATATTTCTAAGTGTGAACATGTTGATTCAGAGTAGATTGTCTTTCAAAGTCATTCCCCAACTGATGTCATTCTTAAGGTTTGGAACAAACCTACCAGAGAGCCAAATGATAAAATACTCTTGTTTTGAAGCTACCATTCCTTAGGCAGTCTATAAAGGGTGTCTCCCTGGCCCACTCATTCAGGAAGAATGTCACAGCTCCAGAATGCTCATTCACATAGCAGTGGGAGTTAGTGACTTATGCTTCCTAATTCAAGAGCAGTTGTCTCCAATTCGAATGTGCGTCAGGAACAAACTATAAATATTGGAAGAGTTTTTCCCACAGCTTCTCCTGTGTCATTTTATCCAAAGATTGATGACGTCTGGGTGAACTAGAATTCTCTCTGCCGTGCTTAGAATCACCCCCAAACTCACAGATTTAGATTTGGCATCTTTAGGCCAAAGAACATAAGAGGAGAATTTCTCTTAAAGTTATACATTGAGAAGATAGAACATCATCTGCCCCTGGTGTCTATTCCTTAGGCCATTTGTCAAGATTCTTTCTTTTATTTTTTTCCCCTTTGGTCTTGGGAATGAGAGAAAAGAAAATTCTACTGTTTTTTTTTTTTTGCCTTAAATAACTGAGAAGAGTCTGATTTGGCCATCGGCATGTAGTGATCATGATAATTAAGATTTATACTTAAATCGGTCCTTCTCCAGAGGACTAGTATTAATTAATTATGCCTCCCAAAGCTCCCAGGGAGTTGCCAAGGCCAATGTTATTATCCTCCTGTCCTATGGAAGATGCCTTTGTTATAGAAAAAGAGAGAGACTCCCAATGCTGAATAGCAAATTAGTGTCTGAGGCAGGAATGAAACCCAGAAGTTGGAATCCCCCCCTCCCCTGCACACACACATTGTCCCACTCAGAGTCCTACTTGCTGTTCAGAAAGGAAAGAAGAAAGGAGGATCTGACTATCAAAGTCAGACTGCCATTGTGAATTAGAAAGCCCTGTTGACCAAAAGCAAAGACAATTTATCTGAAGAGACCAAATCCTTTGCTATTTTTTATCATGTGGAACTCTTTGAAATGTTTTTTTTTCCCAAGATCACACTAAACAGAATCTGCAAATAGAATAGAAGGAAAAGTCTTTCTTTCTTTCTTTTAAGGGCATTAGAGAGAGACTACATGAAGAAGGAGACAGAAGTATCTTCCTGGCCTCTACCGTTATTTTTTATCTTGGTGACAAAAAGCAAAAGAAAATGACTCCTACTGTCAGGCTACCTTTCTTCTCTCCATTAAAAAATCCTTAGAATGAGCATTTCCTTTAACTAGAGAGTCTTACCATTAGTAAGTCATAACGATTTACTCATGAGGATTTACAGTCCTAAGATATAGTGGCAACTGAGTTTTGGAGCTAAATGGAATGATCCTTTCTTTACGTTAGTGTGGAATGAGGAGGCTGGTTAGGTTCTTTGCTTTGATACTGGAGAAAAAAAAAAGAGTAAAGTCTCAGCACTCCAAGGCTGGTCTCTCAGAGGCTCAGGCATTACCAGCTAATCCATGAGGAGTGCATCTGTGATGTGATGCTCTTTTCACATGGGAGGCTCAGGCTTCACTCCGGATCTGTGGCCAGTCACTTGCCATTCCTGACAACATTCATGAGGTCAAGAACAAAGCAAAATTGCACACAGCACCTTAGCACAAACTGGGCCCTTCAGAAATAAGAATCTATTCATGCATATCAAGGAGAACTTGATCCTCACCTTCATCATAAAATGTTGTGTCTTTGACATCTGATTGAGGGATAAAATAACCCGCTGCTTATGGAAAATAGCAGTGGATTGAATTTTCATATTTTATTCCAGAGTTTTCCAGCATGATGCTTTAGGACTTGATGGACTCTTGCTGCCTAAATCATATATTTTCTATCATATTCAAGGAAACAATAATGCCTTTTAAGTCTCTATTACCAGGGTGTGACTCAAGTCAGATGTGACGCATTCATCTTTCATTTATTCTCTTGGTTGGATTTATTTCATTCACAGTGAGCTTTTAGTACTATCTCCAATAGGGCTACTTAATTTCAAGTACATAGTAGTATATAATAAAATATTTAGATTAAGTTAAAGGAATCTGTTTGGAATTAGATAAAGATGGCAGGAATATTTTCCAAATGTAGCTATTATCAGGAGTCAGAAAGGAAAGAGTATTTTCTTTCTGTGTCTGCGTTTAAAATGCATTACACCTCCTTGTTTTTCATGAATGTGAGATCTGTGCATTCACTCTGTGCTGAGCTTCCTCAACCTGTGTCCACAGAAACATTTCCTTCTTGTGGAGAGCACAGTCCCATCACGTACGGTGCAGTATGCTAGGAAGGGAGGGGAAGGCTACCATTCTTCCTCCTTCACTGTCTTCCTGCAAGTTTCAGAATATTACACTGAATTTGCTTATTTCTGACAATGAAAGCAAAGTGGCAGCATTTCTCATGCATCTGGGAAAATGAAATTAGAAAAGAAATAGCACTTTTCAGAAAATTTAAATGTGGCCTAATTGTTTCGCTTGGGAGCTTGGAAGGAAAAAGTATGCATGATATGAATTGTTAAGTCTGCAAAACAAACTTTTTTTCTAGGTTCTAGGCTAACCTGTTTGTGATTCCCACCTCACATTTGATGTTCTTTTTTTTTTTCTATTTCCAACATTTGTTATATTGAATTGATTTGATGTTCTTAGATCTTCCTAGAGACTTTATGTGGGTAGGTGTTTGGGTGTTCCCTCTCTGTGAAGTAACCTATGCATCATTCATAGTCACTGAGATCATTTTAATATGTGGCTTTGATAAATATGACTTAGAATGGGTCTTTTATAAATGTTTTCTTGGACTTGTGTGTGTAAAAGTAAGTGATGACTCAAGTTACCCATACACAGTGAGACCAAAAGAGAATAGTCTCAGGAGAAAAGCACCAAATTACAATACCCAAGCACTTCTTCATTTGTATATAAAATAATAGGCATACTGAAAAGAACTCCAAATTGAAGGAAACGAAGACCTCTTCTTAAGTTGTCCTATCGTTTTTAGATGACTGTGTATTCTTTACCTCCTATATGGTATATACACGTACACATCGGAGGGAGGTGGGAGCAGAGGACAGAATCAGCAGAAAGCGGGTGAAAAATACAGTACAGGGGCCCACCAACTGCACTGGACATTGATGAAAGTGAACTAAGTAACTCAAGGGTGGCGATGGGAGGGAGGGAATGAGAGAGAGAGAGGGAACAGCTGATACCAAGCAAAAGGAAATAAATGTACATGTCACCTGATTTATACAAAACATAGTTTTATTGTTAAAGGTCATAGAGTTCATAAGCCATGTGGATTAAGATAACAATAATTATCATTTGTGAAAATAAAAAGGTATTTGTGACTTAAAAAAAACATGAAAAAATAAACGATGAGCCAAGTATGGTGGCCCACACCTATAATCCTAGCTATTGAAGAGGCTGAGATCAGGAGGATCATGTCTCAAGGCAAACCCAGACACAAAGTTGATGAGATGTCTCTCAACTAATAAAAATCTGGGTGTGGTGGTATATGATTGTCATCCTAGCTATGTGAGAAGAATAAATAGAAGGATTATGGGCCAGTCCAGACAAAAAACAAGACCTTATTTGAACAAAATAAGGAAAGCAGAAGGGGCTGGGGAGTGGCTCAAGTGGTAGAGTGCCTGCCTAGCAAAAGTGTCATGCTGAGTCCAAATCATAGTACTACCAAAAATGTATGAATAAGTTAAATATAATCAAATGTTGATCCCAGACCACTCCTGGCATGTGTGAGATTCATGAAGACATGAGAGCGTTAGTTGTGAAGATCTCATATTCTGGAGAAAGCCTTTGGGCCTGGACAAATGGAATAAATCTGGTAGGGACTGCTCCAATTTCACAACTTAAGTTCAAAAGTTGCATGAATCTCCTTAGTCTTGGGGCAATCTAATCACTCTAGAACCAATTAAAGTTCTCATACTTATAATCCAAAATATTATAACCCAAGCCAGAAACTGAAATAAGATAACTTCTACCTTCCTATCTGACAAGAATATGTTTATAATGACCTGGAACTGTGGGCTTGAAGTTAGATTTCTCAGGCTCTTGGAATTCATTTGAGAACATAGTGGTATTAGTGGGGCTGGACCCAGACCATTAGCCTCTGACCTGTGACTCTAGCAATCCAAGGAAAGGTTTTCCTGGTGTGCATGTGGTCAGCCCGACCCACCTCTTCTTTTTTTTCCTTATCTCTCTTTTGCAGTTCAGACTGAAGGTTTTCACTGAGGGCTAGGGATATGGCTCAAGTGGTGGGGATGTGGTTCAAATGGTAGAGTGCTCACCTAGAAGATTTACACCATGGTGGCGTGGCCATATTGATAGTCAGGCATAGGTTTGGGGAAAATAAGAAGAGGATTCTGGGTCCTGGACATATCAAGTGAAGTTTAGAAATGAGGGGTCCCACTGGAACACGTGTACCCTTGCAGACTAAGACTCTATGTGGAGGTAGGTGCAGAATGAGAGGATTGCAGAGTGACATCCCAAATACCCTATTACTAAGCAGCTCAGAGAATGGTTTGCTCCTTTGAGGTTTTAGAACTTACTCTTCAGTTGGGGTGGTAAATCCCCCATGGGGTAGGAAACCTCATCTGGTCTGTAGTCTTTTAGTCTTTGCAAAGACAGAGGACTTCAGAAAATGGATAGGTGCTCTGCAGATGACACCAGCAAGTCTGATCCTGGGACCACGTTAGGGCTCTTAGTTCAAGGGAAAGCTAAAGTCTCTTTTCAGGGGTGTCAAATCAACTACAAATAATCCTGATAATGCATATTGAGATTATAACTGGAAACGACCTGGGAATGATGTTGAGGATAATAAGGCTCCTGAAAATACAATTGAGATTTACAAGTGTCAAGCAGGTAGCCACACAGGCCGGGCACTGATCTATTTCATGTGGTTTTGTCATAAGCTATACTACAAGAAAAGTGTTCCTGGAGTTGGGAAAAAAGCAAGAACACCACAACAGTTTGTGGTATCTCTAAATCAAAGTACAGAGCCATCATTTAATTTTTTTCCTTGGTAAACAGATAGTCTCCTAATTGAAATGTGTGGAAATGTGAACATTAGGGAAACTTTTATTTGATTCTTCATTTAGACCTACCTCGATTTTTCCCAGGGCAATTCATGGGCAGAAACTTAGCTCATTTCACTTTATTTTAATGATTTTTTTTCCTGCTGAGTGTTCAAAAATGAAATGAAAACAGAATAAGCTTTATGCTTTACAAGTCTCACTATTTTACATGGAAAGTAGAGGCAAAAAGTATATCAAAGGGTTTGGAAATTTATATTTCAGTCACTTAAGTATTAGAACAAAATTTAATATAATTGCCAAGTAGTACATAAAGACTCTAGTTAGCTGTGCTCAGAAAAGAAGTAGCAAATGTTTTTGCTACTAATTCTTGTTGGAAATTCACAAGAATTTTAAATGTTGTTAGCATGTTTCATGGAGATGTTTGTAAGCAGAATACTTTGACCTTCCTGTTGACTACAGAATCATTCACAAAATTAAGCTGATATACTCATATTTTTTATTTGACAAAACATTCATTTATAATCTTGTCCATTGATGATTTCAATGGGGAAACTACATATTTCTTTCAGTGATGCTTTAGGGCAAGGATAATTTGTCAACAGCCTTTGCATCTCTAGGATATCTGGGAAGAGAGTAAAGTCATGCTGTAGATGTCATTTTGTCCAGTGTTAATCAAATGTTCATGAACATTATATATATCTTGACAGTAATACCCAAATAAGCAGAGAATTTTTTAAAGTGTTATGCAAATGACCAATTTCTGGGATTAAAAATTACTAAAATTAGAGTTCATATAGTCAACCATATATATTATATACATATAATTCATAATTTATTGGGCTATGAAGTGATTTTGACTTCTCAATACTCTTTTCTTTTTTGGAGGTCTAGGGAAAAGACAGAATTAACAAAATGCAAACAAGAACTTCAGGTGTAATTTAACTTTCCTGGAACAGTATATTTGATTATGAAATCCTCAATGTATACTTAGCCCATTTTAGTTGGTATAAACAGCAGTTTTGTTAACTCTGAAATGCATACTTAAAAATCTTTGCTTTGTTTTGTTTTATAGGTGCAAACCCGAATTATATTGATCTCATTTATGATGGTAACTATCACATTTTCTTTTCTTTTTTTTTTTGAACAATGTTTGTGTATAATGAAATACATCAACCAAAAGAAGACCTTTAAGCTCAGGCAAATATATACGTTAAGCACTACATAGGCCAAAATAACATCTCAAAAAAAAATCACTCAGTATTGATGGCTGTTTTCCCTTGATATTTAGAGTGCCTGTAAATAGCACTTTCTCTCTCAGCCTCTGTTCTTGGAAGTAGTAAATCCATTCTGCTGGAACAGACATTTTGCTTCCACAATTGGGAACTAATTACCTGTTTAAAAGCCATGACTACCAAGAAAAGGGGGGGTAATATCAGTTTCTGTCTATGACAGTAAACCCAATTCAGAACTGTTTCTGTTATAATGAGCAGTGTGGCTCATGGAGAGGAACTTCCAAGGGAGGGCTGGCTTCAGGCCTGGCTGTACAGGCAGCTCAACTGTATCTATCACTAGGGACTCCCATTCACCTGCTTTCAATCCCTCAGCCCACAATGCCAGCTTTGCTGAAAGCTGGTTTTCCTTATAGCTGTAAGTTGAGGCTGACATAGAGCTATTTCCACCAACACTGATGGGAAGGCGAGAAGAGAGCCTGATGGTGACACAGATTCAGGACCTTAGAGGTTTACCAAGCCCTCTTTGTACTCAGAAGGAGAGTCTGTAATCCCAGCTACTTGAGAGGCAAAGATCAGGAAGATCGTGGTTCAAGGCTAGCCCAATCAGAATGTTTGAAAGACCTCCTCCTAACCAATAACAGGCTGGGTGTGGTGACATGCACCTGTCATCTCAGCTAGGATCTTGTCCAGCCTAGACTAGGCAGAAAGTAAGACCATTTAAAAAAACAATCAAAGCCCAAAAGACTGAAGTTGTGGCTCAAATAGTAAGAGTCTCTGCCTGACAAGCCCTGAGTTCAGTTCTCAGTACTGTCACAAGAACAGAAACAAAAACAGTCAGTTAAGTCATAGTCTACTGCATTACTGAGAAGAGAGGTGGGCTAACCTTTGGCTAATTAGATCCATTCCTGGAGTATGGCTCCATTTCCTTGGAAGTGAGAAGCTTGAATCCTAAAACAAAGTGAAATACTCAGGAATGTCTGAGGGAAGGAATTCAAAAGTCCAGCATACCAGCCTTTAAGTATCTTGCATCTGCTTTGCTAGTTTGACCAAATGCCAAACATGCGTTACTGGGTATAAGAACCCATTTTTAAGCCATTTCCAACAAACTACTACTATGACCCCAAAGCTACTAACTTTAGTGAAGTGAGAGGCTACATTTCAAGATGTAGTTTAAGATTGAAGAGTGGTCAAAAGCCTGTTCTTTGACTTTAGATCTAAATATACATACAAACACTCATCTTTCTATTGGAATCAATTCCCATGTTGAGCCTTTGGGCAAAAATGTCATGATTTTAAACTATGAAGTTTTAAATGGTTTTAATTTTGCATGAGTGAATGACTATAACATAACATAAGCAAACAAATAAATAAAATCTGTTCACATGTGAAATCAATAAGAGTTAAGATATTTACAATGAGGGCTGGGAAGGTGGCTCAGTGGTAGAGCGCTTGCCTTGCATGCTTGAGGCCCTGGGTTTGATTCCTCAGCACCACATAAGCAGAAAAAAAGAAAAAATCTGGAAGTGGCACTGTGGCTTAAGTGGTAGAGCGTTAGTCTTGAGCTGAAGAGCTGAGGGACAGCGCCCAGGCCCAGAGTTCAGGCCCCACAACTAGACCCCCCCCCCAAAAAAAGAAATTTACAATGAATGTGGTGGGGATGTGACACTTGTCATTACCAATAAAATATCAATCCAATAATAGGTGCTTTTTCTGTTTTTTCATTCATATTCAAAGGAGCATTTTGCTAATAAAAAGATAATTTAAATTGATTCTTACCAAGGCCAACATGAGGATTCTTAGTAGAAATGTTTACCTGGGACTGAGTTAATGAGGTAGCACATTCAGGATGGAAATTAAAAATTGCTATACCTGTTTGAAAGTAAAAATACAGACACTGTTAATTAATATCATTTGTACTAAACTCAAGAATCTTTTATGATATTTCATATGCAATATTACTAATGAACACTTTGATCAAGACAGATTATATTTATAAACAACTTTGTTGAATGGCAATTCCTTTGCACAGCTACTTAAAGATAAAAAAGTTAAAATAAAATGAAAACTTTGCCTATAAAAATCAGTGTTTATTTCCATAATAATCCAGCAGACTAAAATTGATTCCCAGAGGCCTTTGAGACTAGATAAAGTGAAAAGGTGTCTTTACGATTCTGAGTATTGCATTGGTCTAACTTTGAGTAGTTGAAATGGGATTATTGGCAGTTCAGAACTCTTCGAAGAAGTTCCTTTTGTGGACTCCAGTGCCCTATTGATGCTTATATCAGGTTCCAGTTTAAGCATTTAACTTTTATTCAAATGAGATGTATCTGCCCTGGACTCAGTGCTATTCATTTTAAATCTGCACTGATGTCCAGAGCTCTGCTCCCTCTGTGCTGGCTGGACTTAGATTAGTCATTTCCTCTTTTTTATCTGGGAAACCTGCAGTCAGACTTGGTTTCCAAAGTCTCTTCTGTGATGAGTTTTAGATGATCCATTAGCCTTCCCATTTGTTTTAAAGAGGCCCTCAATAAAAGAAGTAGTTTCTTGCACACAAAGAAGAATCTCTACACCAGGTTTAGGACTTGACCAACAGAACAATGATGGAAAGATCTGGGTTGAATAAAAGTTTGGCTTCATGCAATCCTGACGCTACAGTGTATTTAACTCAGCAGTGGGCCATGCTTCTCCAGATCAGCCTGGAGCTGACTATAATTTGGAATCACTGTAATCTGCCTTGTTTTGTTTTGGGTCTTACTGTGGCCTTGTATTTGTCAGTAGCTCAATGACAACTTCGTGTTTCTTCTTTACTCCTTTCTCCAATTTAAGACTCAACGGCGATGATTGACATAGAGGACACCACCAACAAAAGTAATGAAATCCCTTCCACGGATGTTACTGACAAAACTGGTCGGGAACATCTTTCGGTGAGTGGGATACGCAGGTGCCTCCCACAGTGGTTCTGAGCATCTCGGATGCTTCCATATGAGAGGAACTGAAGCTGCTTCCAGAAGACATTTTGCATTGTGTAGATGTAAACAGGCCATGACATGTTAGAAGGGCTATCAATGGAAAGATTCAAGAAAAATGATAAATGATAGGGTCTCCAACTTCCTTGTGGCAGTAATAGGGCTTGCTCTCAAGGCCTAGGTGCTGTGCCTTAGCATTTTTGCTCAAGATTGGCACTCTACCCCTTGAGCAACACCTTTATTTCTAGATTTTTGGTGGATACTTGGAGCTCACACTACAATCCTCAATTTTCAGCCTTCTAAGCAGCTAGGATTATAGGCATGAGCCACCAACGTTCAACTCTTGTTCTCCTTCTATGTACTTTTGTTTTTTCAATGTGAATGTGTGCCACATTGTTAGTGGTGACTGTTCCAAATGTCAGTCAAGGTGAGCACTAGATGGAGATCAAGAAATGAGGGCTTTCATTCAGAGAGCACACTTGTCTCCTCAACTCTTTATGTAAAAGTTTGAGGGTCTACTTAATGTAGGAATCCAGCAGTTATAGGAGGATATAACATAAAAATGAAACTCATATCATCATGGAGAAGCCTATCCTTTAGCAGAGATAGACTGTAGCTGTAAGGTGGCATTTTGTGTGGTTTCTGCAGGGTTGACACACATAGGAATTGAGGGAAAGGAAACTATAGGTCTTGTGATCAACAGCTTGTCAACTGTCCTTGGCAGAAGGGCACAATGTGTATGTACAGTCATAGGAGAAGCTGGAGATTTGGTCCCAAAGTAGTCCAAGACGTTTAGCTTTGTTTCCAAGTGAGGAGTCCCACAAGAGATATCACAGTTCCTATGGACCAATGGTGGTATTAGTCTGTCACTTCTCCTGTGCACACAGTGTGTATTGAGGGCTCTTTATTCATAGAATTATGAATCCATCCTTTTCTTTCCCTCTCTGTTGTCATGGTGCCAAAGTAGGACCTATAGGTCAATTCTGTCTCACCCTTTGTTTCTGTGCTGTTTCCAGGCTAAAATAATTTTTACATTCTTTTAATTGTTTCAATAAGACTGAGGATTGAATTCAGCTTTGTGCTTGCTAGTACACCTTCAATTCGTTTGCTGTCTTAGTTTGTGGGATTACAAATTAGTTCCATTGTGCCCATTTTAAAAACATGGTTTTTAAAATTTCAAAAGAAGAATGATGGTTCATGACATGAAAACTTTATGAAATTCAAATTTGGGGACTTACCATAAATAAAGTTTTATTGGAATCCAGCCATGCCTACTTGCTTGTGTATTATCTGTGACTACTATTTTGTGCTGCAGTGATGAGTGAAGTCACTGCAGCAAAGTTCTTATGGACTGAAAAGCTTGACCATGCTTACTATCTGGCTTTTTACAGAGACCGATTGCACAATTGCTTTTCTTTGGAGGATACCATAGCTCTAGCATGGGGCTGAGTGTGGTGGTCTATATCTGTAATCCCAGATACTTAGGAGGCAGTGATAGGAAAAGAGTGAAAAAAGAGTGAAAAAATGCGGCATGGCTCAAATGGCAGATCTTGCTTGCCTAGCAAGCATGAAACCCTGAGTTCAAATCCTAGTGCCATCAAATAATGATGATGATGATGATGATGATGATAATAATAATAATAATATAATAATAATCCACCTTGTTGGATTTACAAGGAATTTGCAAATTTGTTTTATTCTAAGAACTATCCTTGAATGAAAACCAACCAACTATCCAGTGAACTAATCAAGATTCACCCATGCAGTCAACTAATCAAGATTTACCCATGCATGTCTTCCACATAAAGGCCACCCTATCTCAACACATGCACAGGAGATGAAACTTTGTCTTTATGGGTTTTGAAAAAAATGATTCTTCTGATTGTCATAGGAGTCTTTGTTCCTTAAAGAGTTTATATTTAGAATGACTTGAATAGGTAAGAATGTTTATTTGCAAATGACTAGCTACTTCCAGTTTCCATGTTGACTTACCCATTCTAGACTTACATAGAGAAAGCAGAGAAAGAGTTACTGCTTTATGAGGAAGTAGAAGCTTTGGGAACTGAAGTATCTGCTTTAGCTCCCATATCCAGCAAAGCCTGGGGATCCTGAAAACATAGGGAGCCTGAATTCCTGAATCTCAGCCAGGGACCTTTCCAAAAGAGCAAGAGACTGTCCCCTGGTGCTATTGAGAGAAGTCACCTAGTCTCCATGTCAACATTCTTATCTATAAGATTTACTTTGAATTTATTTCAATGTTCTCTTTCTATATATAGCATTATAGAATTCATTGAAGTCAAGAAATTTATAGCTGAAATTTGACTTCTTTCCCATGAAACATTCATTAGAAACAAAGATTTATGCCAATCATAACAAAAAAGTCCAATCACCTTAGGTAAGTGTGAGTGGTTAGAATAAATGGATCTGCAACTAGTCTTGTAGGAATTGCTGCAATTCCGTGTATACATAGGCTAGTGAGGCAGAATTAAGTCTACACTCAGACATGGTCAGGAGCACTGTCCATGAGAACCAGTAGTACCTGTACAGGTACTGTACAAGTACCTAACACACAAAGGCGAGATTCATCATACTTTAGTTTGAGTTTGGCAGGTGGTCAGCTTAGTACTTTACTGTGCTGTTGACTTACCTAATACTATCTCCAGCAGACATCCTGGAAGGATAATGCTAAATGCTTTCATTCCCCTACATTCCTTGACAACCACACAGTTTGGAGAGGCAGGGTCATGCATAATTCATAGGTTTTATATCTGGACAGACTGGATCAAATTTCCAAGCTTGAGAGATGTGACCTTGGGTTTCTTATTTAATTTGTTTTTTCAACTTTAGTTCTACCAGCATCCTCTTCCTTACTCTTGCCAATCAATATTAAGGTATCTACTGTAGTAGACATTTTTCTAAATCCATCATCTGTATTAACTCACCGAGGATTTGTAACAAACTTTATGATAGAGAATTATTACAGTCACCAATGTCTATGGGGAATTTACAAGATGCAGAGAAACCAACTAATTCTGAAGTCATATATCTCCATAAGTGATACATCTAATTTTTATACTCAGGAATAACTTGTATACTTGACAATCTCTGCTTCGTAGTTCCTCTTACTATCAGATTTATCAGTCAGGATAAATAAGCACTGCTGCTGTAACAAGCATGCCCACACCTTAGTGGTATAAAGGCACTAGTTAAGTTGGCTACTTAACTAGTCAAGTTTCACTACACGTCTTGGCTAGAGGCTCTAATCAGTCATGTTCTGGTTCTAAGACCTGACGGAGAAAGTGGCTATTGTTTGGAGAGTTGGCATTTATTAGGGCAGAGTGAAAGAGACTTCTAGGGCAGGGTTTTCCAACCTTGACTCAATTTGCACTTTAAGATGAATAATTTGAGGAAGGGGTTTATCCCGACCATATTCAGCAGTGTCCCTGGCTTCTACCCAGTAGGTGCTAGTCACACCTTCTCCTGGGGTGACAAGCTAGAACTGGCAAATGTCCTGTGGGTGGCAACATTATCTAAGATCTCAGACTTTAGACTAAGATCTCAGACTTACAATAAAATTCTCTGCCCTGCAGTAATATGTCTCCACTACAAGCAAGTCAGGACATGGGTGTTAAGGAGAAACTTGCGGAGGAGAGAAATGGTGAATGGTGTAAATGATCACATCAGAGGAAAACAGTACTACCTATTTTAATGATTGCTAAGCAGATTGACACATGAAGATCAAGTGTCTTAGTCCACGTTTTCATATCTTTCCTGGTGGCTTTCATACTACACTGGCAAAGCTGAATCCTTACAACAGAGATTATATGGCTGGAAGATCCTGTTTATTTACTTTTTGACACTTGTAGCAAAAGTTTGCCAGTTTCTTGGAATGTTTATTTTAAAAACAAGACCTTGAACCAGGCTCTGGTGGCTCACACTTGTAATCCTAGCACCCAGAAGCTGAGATCTGAGAATCAAGACTCAAAAAGAGCTGGGGCAGTAAAGTTTATGTGATTCTGATCTCCAACTAATCAGCATAAAAGGCAGGAAGTGGAGCTATGGCTCAAGAGGTAGGGTGCCAGCCTTGAGCTAAAAAGCAAAAGGATAATGCCCAGGCTCTCAACTCAACCTCTAGAATCAGCACACACACACACACACACACACACACACACACACACACACACACACACACACACACCACCTTGGGCTGAGCAAAACTGGAAGGTCATGCGCAAAAGTGTACTTCCACCCTCATTTGGTAGGATGCAACATGTACTAATAGCATCTTGGTCATAAAACACTTCAGAGTAGCAGTGGCAGCAATGAGAACTGACTTCTATTTGCCTCTGACCTCTCCTTCTCAGAACTGTGACAGAATTTACAGATCTACCCACTTGTAAAACCCACACCCTTGCAATTCCATTTTTAAACTGAAAATAAAACAAAACAAAATCCTTCTTTCTGTCCTTTATTGCTCATACTAGGATGGTATGCCCAGATCTTGAGTGTACAATGTAAGAATTGTCACAAGTGGCACTCACCTAACAGTGACCACTTGCTTCCCAAGGTGCCCTACCAATTCCGACCCAAATAATCAATTCGTTTGGGGAAATTTTCAAACATACACAAAGTAAAATAGTAAAATTAACACCATTTTATATTTCATTAGTCTAAAAAAATGTATGTTTAGCCTAGTACTGGTGGCTCACACCTGTAATCCTAGCTATTCAGGAGGCTGACATCCAGAGGACTGTGGTTCAAGGCCATCCCAGACAGAAAAGTTAATTAGCCCTCATTTCCAAAATAACCAGTAAAAAGCTAGTTTGGATGTGTGGCTCAAGTGGTAGAGCCCCCACCTAGCAAACACTATAGTCTAAATTCAATCCTCAGTACCACCAATCAATTAATCAAACATAATAATAATAATAAATAGACAAAATAGTATTTTACCATTTATGTTCCATGGACTGCCCATCTCTCTGTTTCCCTTTCTCACCCTTCTATCTGTCTTCTTTTATGCCTAGTTGAAATGGATGGATCTATTTATCAATTCTCTATCTCCCTACAGTAACTATAACTACTAAAATATCCATTAGATGTAGATACCCATTTGTCCAAGCCGTCATCTCTATCTTCTGATTTATAAAGTAGGAATAACAGTAAGATCTATGTATGGAGGATTGAGTGAACAGATATATCTGAATAGAAACAAGTAGTAAACATTCAGTTAACAGTAGCTATCATCATCATCAGTACCATAGAATTATAAGGAACTAATTAGCAAGATTGTCACTGGCCTCCTCTCTTCCTCTTCATAGGTCTATGCTGTGGTGGTAATTGCTTCTGTGGTGGGATTTTGTCTGCTGGTGATGCTGTTTTTGCTTAAGTTGGCAAGACACTCCAAGTTTGGCATGAAAGGTAAGAAGGGTTGTGTTTATTTTACTTCTTATGTGGAATCATTTTTGGCTTATGACTAATGTTAATTACCACTAAAGAAGGAAGAGGCTAGACGGATGATGACTAGGCTTAGGGCTGAAAAAATAGCAACAAGGATATGATAGTTCAAATCAAGACAGAGCAAACCAAGACAGTGCGCAGCACTGCACCTGCCCATGAAGACAGCTGGCCCAGAGGACACAGGCCTGTTTTCTTGAGTATCAAGTAGCTAACCATGAAGGAGGCAGCAATACAGTACAACATTGCTCCTATAGCTTTGGTGATGGCAGGTGAGGCACAGTGACACAGGATACCTGGAATTCATACATCTTGTTCAAGAAGATTCTTTCTGCTATGTATATCATTTCTGAATCTTCAGCAGTATGTTTTATCCTGCTATTGCTTTTTCAGATTCTTATTGTTTTGAAATTTAAGCCACCAGAAACCAAATAAGAGCAGCGACTGGTGGTACATTGGAACATTTGGGTATGACTGGTGTTTATTTTTTTATGTGGAAATATTCTCAGTGTATTAACACTATATTCTTGGTTATATTGCCAAGAATGGTAATTGGTATTTTTTAGGCCAAAAAATTAATAGAGGAAAAGGAGCTTGTATACTTCTTGTTTAAAAAGTGAGTTTTGATGATTTTAAAATAAATGATCAAAAGTTTGATGTCTAGTTTTAGCTAATGCATTATTGTTTTATTACATGTGGTCTGTAATAGCTAGATACTCGTAAGTGCCTAAAGGGGAAAGTTATAAAGGGGATTAGTTGTTTCTTGGTTGTGTTGGGGAGCAATGTGGTGGGTTTTTATCCATGTGGTCTCTCTGAGTTGTTAATCTTGCTTGTGTACTTGGAACAGAATGGTTAAGTAGCAGGATGTTGCTGGTTATACCATGGATTTGAGTGAATGAGATCTGTTACTAGTGACCAAGGTTCTCAAATCATAAATGAAGGGGAATGTGGTAGTAATTAGCTTAGACATTAAACATAAGAAAAACATTGAAATCTCACCTTGACTCTCTTTAACCTGCGGGTTCCTGGCACTTTCTTAGGAGAAGGTAAAATCTTTTCATTCTTTGATTACTAATAAGAACTGGGAGAGGGCCTGCCCTGCAATGATTTCATTAATTGTACACATGCTTCTCAAGCTTGCCTTGATGCAGATGTGCTTGCTAGATGTGTAGAAGCATGGATTAAAGGGGAACCCAGAAGTCTGACTTAGGTCTGTGTGCACCTGAGAGCTGGCATTTCTACTTTTCCAGGTGATGTGGATGCTGTTTTTGCACTAGCATTTTTACAGTATTTTTTTAGAATGGCAATTCCATGTCATAAACATGGCTATCAGATATCTCTCTGTGCGTATGACTGGTGTGGAGTTGACATAGAAGCCATACTCACCCATTATTCTCCAGACTTTGTGGGGTTATCCAGGTTGAACTAGACAACAGTTCTCATCAGGCTGACTCACTGCTATGACAATTTATTAAGTGCTTTCTTTCCTGAGAAACCCCTGGAAGGTGCTCCTTTAACTAAAGAGTACCAGATTGTAGCAGTGTATAATTTTCTTTCTTGAGGGATTTAGTTTGGGATCTTTCATTTCCTGGGATTTTCAGAGAGAGGACAATTTCTAGGTTCTTCTGAGAGCTCATTTAAAGCTTTGTGAATCCTTGGAGCAAAATTTAGGAGCATTCTTCATGCTTGACTTAGGAATGGCACTGACAAAAGAATTATCTGTAAATGTCAACTTACTCCTCTTATGGGCTGTGATAGAAGAGGGAAGAATGATAGAGATTTTGTTTCAGATTTTGTTTCATTAAATTATGTTTATATATTTTGTCTCAGAGACTTGTGTGCTAGTTTAGAATAGCTCTTTTTCTTCTATGTCAGTCTGTGGCATGATATGACCAAATTGAGCCTGGTCTGACGTTATTATTTTGCAAGTCAGATGCTACTTGACCATCTTTGGACATCTAGAAATTAAGATGTGGCTTATGCATTGAGCACAAATGAAAACTGCATAGAAAAGGTGTTTAAAAATTAATGTAAGTTAATGTAGTTTAACTGTTATTAGAACAAGGATTAGTGTGGAAAAAAAAAACTATGTCCTAAAAGGGGAAGAGTAAGTGAAAACACTACTTCCTGAAATAACTTGGCAATCTATCAGTCATGATTTCTGTGTAGCATAGTAAACTATGCGTAGCCTGGGCCAACAGCTGATGTACTGATGAGCTACTTACTCCAAATGAAATTCTTGCCCTCAGAAGCATCTTTGATGAGGTTATAACCCATTATAGCCTCTTATCATGAAAACAAATGGAGACAAAAGATGGCTGCCAGCCTGCCCACAGGTGCTCATGGCTTTTACTCACTCATTCTTTGCTGTATCAGTCAGTTTTCCACAGCTACGATGAAATGCCAGAAGCTGATGCATTATATATGAAAAAGAGGTTCATTTATTTCACAGCCTTTGGAGGCAGCACGTCTAAATAGACTAGTTCAACCTCTGTGATGGTCCTCGTTTTTTTCAACATCCTTATGGGAGCTTTGTAACATGAAGGGCTCAGAAGGAGGAAAAGGGAGAGATGCAGAGAGAGAGATGGGGAGAGAGAGATGGGGAGAGAGAGAGAGAGAGAGAGAGAGAGAGGGAGAGAGAGAGAGATTAGGCCTTGTTAAACATGAAGCTAGAGAGCAGTCTTTCTTCTTTAAAAAATTATTATCTTTAGCCGGGTGCTAAAGATAAGGCTCATGGCTGTAATCCTAGCTACTCACGAGGCTGAGATCTGAGAATCATGGTTCAAAGCCAGCCCAGGCAGGAAAGTCTGTGAAACTCTTATCTCCAATAAACCACCAGAAAACTGGAAGTGGCGCTGTGGCTCAAGCGGTAAAGTACTCACCTTGAGCTGAAGAGCTGAGGGTCAGTGCCCAAGCCCAGAGTTCAAGCCTCACGACTGACAAAAATAAAAATAAAATAAATAAATAATTATTGTCTTTAAATAGTTGTACAGAGGGGTTTCAATTCAACATGTCAGTTTGTGAGTACAATGCATCTTGAATGATGTCACCCCTTCCATCATTCACCACATCCCTTCCAATCCCACTCATCCCTTCAATTTACCTGGTTCCATTCTCTATTTCTTTTACGTGTGTGTGTGTGTGTGTGTGTGTGTGTGTGTGTCCTGGGGTTTGAACTCAGGGCCTGGGTGCTGTCCTTGAGCTGTTTTGTTCAAGAATAGCATTCTACCCCTTGAGTCACAACTCCATGTTTGGCTTTTTGGTAGGTAACTGGAGACAAACAGTCTTGTGGACTTTCCTGGCTGGACTGGCTTCTAATTATGATCCTTAAATCTTAGTCCCCTCAGCAGTTAGAGTTTTAGGCATGAGCCACCAGCACCTGGCCCTGGTACCATTTTCATATCTGGATATTGAATATAATGACAACATTCACCCACCCTTCCCCTCTCTGTTCTCCTTGCCCTTTTCTAACAACTATTTTACCTTTGCAGGAACTAACTCACTTTGAGGGCCAGTATCCATTCCTTCTAAGGGCAGCAGCCCAGTGAGTTAACCATTTTCCCCTAAGCTCCACCTCTTAAAGGTTCTATGCCACCTCTCAATCTTACCACATTGGAGGCCCAGCTTCAACATAGCAGTATTTGGGGAGCAAGCCACATCCAAAGCACATGTTAGCATCTCATGATTTATCATGAGTGTCAATGATTTCATTTGGTGGTACGCGCCTTGAGATTTTAAACCACAGTTAATTCTATTGATTTGAAGGGCCTCAGGTAACACAAACAGAAACCTCTTAAGATCACAATGCAGCTGAATGCAGGGAAACTCAACCATTGTGGGTTGATGAAGACCCAAGCATTATTTATAAATGATGATGTTATTGTAGGTAGGTGAGCTCTATATTCCAAACCCAAGAGTTAAATCTGGATTTGAGATTAGAATCAATGAGCTGTGGTGTGGGCTTTGGAGATGGGTCCACAGGGCTGTGAGCTTACTGAAACATATCATTTGTTGGAATGTTGATGGTGCAGCCCAGTCCAGGTAACACAGACTGTGATCTCCATGGAGACAGCATTCAAGTTTGTCCATCTTTATTTACCCAGAGCCTAGACCCAAGTTCACACTCAATAAATATTAATGGACTGATTGATTCTAGGGAATGTGTAGCTTCATTCAGTTTATTAATGGACACATTAATACTGTGAAAGGTTAAAAGAGAGTCCCTGGGACTTTTCCAGCTTTCTAAAGGAGACAACCTCCCTCCCCCCTCATCTTTTGCTTTAAATTTCTCCTAACTTAAGATAATGAATGGCTATGGCTAAGAGATTATCTGATGCATTGTTCAAAACAGTGTGAGACAATTTATGCACTAGGGGTAATTTTGAGCGTTTGGTGTTCAAATTTTTGGGGTTCCCTTGGTCTTCCATTTTGTGTAATTATTTATTTATTTTAACTTGAATGTGGTTTTGTCCAGGTTTGAAGCTGGCAGAAGTGCCAGATGGTGGCTTGTATCCTGCTATGAACTCAGATTTATCTTTCACTGTTGCTCGCTATAGGTTGTGCTTCTTGTTGTGCATGCCCAGTAGGTTACTGTTTCTTTTTTCAATAAAGATGTCAAGGGGTAGATCTATGCCTCTCCATTTCTTCTTGTTCAATTCTGTACCTTTGCCCTGTTTGGCTTTCAGTTGGATCCCTAGTTCCTTTATTGTAGATGCCCCAGATAAAACCCTTCTGTTAGTAGATGGCCATTGGTATATAGAGTATTTATATGTATATTTATTATGGATGCATAAAATGCATAACCAATTTATCTAAATCTATGTCTATATCAATACCTCTAAGAAAGTGTGCCATTTTATTCTTTTTCTTTGAAAACAGCTTCTGATTTATGTTCATTTTAGTTTCTCAATGATATAAGACTCAAAAGAATTTTCCTGAGCAGTTTTTTCTATGTTATTTTATTTTCCAAAGAATAGGCAAGTGGGCCTTTGAATGGCCTCTTGTGTTGTAACCAGGCTTTGTGTTTAGATCTCACATTGCTTCCTGCCTTCTTCTTCATGTTGAGGATGTCCAGGTGCATGTGAAGGGGAAATGGAAGCATCCATGGGCAGAGGGCTGCCAAGGCTTCAAAGACTGCTCTGCATTGGACCCTGCCTGTGTCATTGATGGTATGCAGGACTGGGGAGAATGTAAGGGAGCGGCTAGGGAAGGGGAATTGGACATTGGTTGTATGATGAAGAATAGTTTTGGCCCTCAGCTTTGTGTTGTATGTGCCTCCTGATGGAAATCCATATGTGATATGTCTCCTATAACCTTGGGTGAATCCTTCAAGTTTCTAGAGTAGAATATCTCAGTGGCTCAAAGAAATTCTTGCAGAAGGAGCTAGAAGAGAAAGACCTTTCTCTTGTTGTCCTAATAGTCCTCTCAGAATAAAATGCCCCATATATGCATTTCATCCCTGCTGCAAGAGCTCCAAATGTTTCCAGTTAGTAAAGATTGAAAAGTGGCACTACCTGAAGATGCAGAGCCAGGTTTTCTTAAGTCCAGACGCAAGACCCTCCATTTTGTTCTGCTCTTAAAAATGATCCCTTAGATGTTTTTGGATGAAACAAAACCCCAAGTCTGGTTACTGGAAAATAATTATAAATGTAACGGGGCCAAAGCTAAAGAGGTTGAAGGTCAAAGCCTTTATATGAGCCGAAAATAATTATAGAACATTTTGTAATTTGAATTTTAACAGATACTTGGATCAACTTTTGAAAGAAGGAAATATGTGATCAAAGCCAAAAACACAATTGTAGAAACATCTGTAAGGACAAACTGTTTTCCATATGACCCCTTACTTATTTTTTAAATAAAAATAACACTGAAAAATTGTGACACAAAAGATTAATGCACTCTGGTTGCAAAATCTCATGCAGCATAAAGTTAAAAATGGAAATGCCCTATCACCTTCATTTTCCCTCTACCATTTCACTCCTTGAAATAACTTTACCCATCTAAGATGCACATTTTATATAAATGGTCAAACATCTAGCTTCACATTTAGAAAATCAAATATTGTTTCATTCCACAAGGAAATTATACTATCAATTTTGTTTGGCAGTGTTTTCTGAAATAATAGTTGGCCACAGACCACTTTGCATCAGTGCTTTTGAGATCCACAGCATCCTACTTAGTAGTATTTCCAAGCATCCTGTATCTGAAGCCTAGCTTTACCACTTCTAACTTATGTGACTTTGAGCAAGTATTTCATCTTCTCTTGCCTCATTATTCCTTACTGCAGAGGAGTGGTATATTAACCAGCTCTCCATTATTTTAATAAAATACCTGAGACAATCAGCTTACAAAGACATTAAGATTTATCTTGGCTCACAGTTTGAGAGATTTAAGGTCCATTTCCTTGGGCCTGTGGTAGCACATTTATGTAGGAGAACATGACAGAGTGAAACTATCTTATGATCATCAAAAAACAGAAGGACTGAAATGCGATAAATGACACTTTGTTTTTTTGGCTAGCGCTCTACCAACTGAGCTGTGCTTCCAATTTCCAAGCCTTTACCACATGAGCCTTTCGGGAATGTTCCAGATTCAAATGATAGCAGACAATAATAGTATTTGTCTCATAGCATTGACAGGAAAACAAACTGAGTTTATGTTTGCGAAAACACAAATGTCCCTAGCATTTAGTAAGCAATCACTAAGTAATTACTGTTCTTATTCTTATTGATGATTTTGATTTATTTGACACATTTGGCTATTCGTTTTTGCCAAATTTTCGGAAATTTATTTCAAGTAAGACCTTTTATAGAGAGAAACAGATACTTGAAATGGACCGCTGAGAAAAGAAGTATAATTTTTCAATATGCTTTTGAAAAGCATATATTTTCATTGTGGATAGATTAGCATTTAAAAATACTGTTTAAATTTAGTTGGACATAACAGTATGTGAGGGTATCCTTTTGGCTATTATTCTCATCCATCCTAGGGGTTATTTGCTTTATGTATGTTTTCCACTTGCGTTAAAATTATATATATAGTGCTCGCTTCGGCAGCACATATACTAAAATAGGAACAATACAGAGAAGATTAGCATGGCCCCTGCACAAGGATGACACGCAAATTCGTGAAGTGTTCCATATTTTTTTTGTTTCTTTTGTAAGTTCTTCCTTCTATGGTATACCCCTGATGTCATTGTATTTGATTTTGATACCTTGCATCTTGTATGTAAATGTATCTAATTTGGGGAGGGGAAGGGGAATAACAAAATGCTGAAACAAGGACACAGGATGTCCCATTGCAACAATGAGACTCACAAGACACTGTTGGAAATGTACTTTACAACTTCAAGGGGTGGAGAGTGGGGGAGGTGGGGGAGGGAAGGGATAGCAGGAAAAAAACAGAGGAAGTAACAGTGCTCAACAAGAAATGTACTCATTGCCTTACTCATACAACTATAACCCCTCTGTACAATATCGTTATAATAAAATAAAATTTTTAAAAATTATAGCCACACCTCCAACCCTTAAAATAATATTTTAATTAATAATAAATTTAAGCATCTTTATCATACAAAGAATAAGAAGAAATGTTTTGTTATTTATAAATGTAAAGTACTTTATATATGCTAATTTGGGGCTATATATTGTTTTTATTGTCTTCTGACTTTTGAGTGTGTCTTTGGCAAACCAAAAGGTTTATACATTTTATACAGATAGAGCTATCTGCCTTTTTTATCTAAGTTTTGTATCTTACTAAGGAAAGCTTTTCCTACTTTCTGGCTATAAACTTACTTTTGGATTTCTAAAAACTACGCTACTGTATTTTTAAAATATTATTATTAGTGTGTTTGCGTGTGTGTGTGTGTGTGTGTGTGTGTGTGTAGTGGGGCTTGAACTCAAGGCCTGAGTACTGTCCCTTAGCTCTGTTGCTCGAGGCTGGTGCTCTACCACTTCAATTATGTCTCTACTTTGACATTTTGGTGGTTAATTGGAGAGTCTCATTGCTGGCTTCAAACTGTGATCCTCAGATCTCAGCTTCCTGAGTAGCTAGGATTATAGGTGTGAGCCACCAGCTTGCTTTTCTCTTTTTGAAATTCTTTTTCTTTTTAAAGTTCAGTATAATATAATCTTGTCTTTTTCATAGATACATAGAATAAAGATACTTGAGCAAATTTCAGTGTGACATTTTCAGAGAAACCAAGAGAATTAACGTTCTAGAATCAGAAAGCATTCATAAAACAAAAATAAAATGTAAAGAACTTAGTGATCAGCTCTACATTTTCAGAAAGACAGTCTTAACTTTTTAGAACCACAAAGTCACCAATAAAGCAAAAAGAAAATTTCAAGAATGCACTGATTAACTCACTTTTGAAAAATAAGTAGCTTTGTTAGTTCTTTCTTTTTATCATATGAGAATGTAAACCTTACAAGACAGTACCAAAGGCAATAAGTTCTCACAGAAAATAGTTGAGTTTTTTTTTTTTACTGCCCTCCTCATAGCTTCAAACTGAGTTAAAAGTAGAGCTTTGCATTCTGTTAATAGGATATTGTTTTTTTTTCCCAAGTCTTTGGGAATTTCAGAAAACATATTCAGTTGAAAGAGTTGAGTCATTTAGCAGATTGAAAGTATATCCGAAAGTATATCCCTTTCTTGTGCTTTGGTGAAGTTAATAAAAGTAGATTACCCTGTTTGCAAACTGCAGTTCTACTTCTAATTTCTCTAGATGAGACCAAAAATGGCTTATTCTATGTGGCAGAATGTGCCACAGATTTGGCCAGAGCAGATCATACAGGAAGCCTTTCTGCCTTTACCCTTGTATGGAAACTTAACTCATTTTTTAATTTGAATTTTGTAATTGACACATAATAATAATAATAAATACTTATGGGATGCAATATGACATTTCAATACATGAATACACTGTACAATGATCGAATCATGGTGATTGGCATGTGCATCACCTCTAGCATTTATCATTTCTTTGTATTTGGGATCATTCAGCTCTTTTGAATTGTACAACTTACTGTTGTCAGCCATAGTTGTCCAACCATTCTGTAAGAAATGAGAAATGATTCCTCCTGTCTAACTGCACCTCTGCACCTATTCACCACACTCTTTCCTTTCTCCTTTTCCCCACCTTTCCCAGCTCCTAGAAACCACCATTCAGTCTGCTTTTATGAGATCCACTTATTTAGCCTCATCATTCCAGCAAGAAGGTGTCTATCTGTATCTGTTTTATTTTACTTAATGTGATGTCCTTCAGGGTCATCAATGTTGATGTGAATGTCTTGACTATTCCACTTTTAGTTGTTTGTCTTATCTAAGCCATTTTTATAAGCTGGATCTGATTCAAGGGAAAGGTCATTTGCTTATAATGCAGAAAGTTCATGAAATATTATTTTGAGGACTTCGCATACCATTTTTTTAACCAGTCGTGGAGCCTGAACTCTGGACCTGGGCGCTGTCCCTCAGCTCTTCAGCTCAAGGCTAGCGCTCTACCACTTGAGCCACAGCGCCACTTCTGGCTTTTTTTTCTGCTTATGTGGTGCTGAGGAATCGAACCAAGGGCCTCATGCATGCAAGGCAAGCACTCTACCACTGAGCCACCTTCCCAGCCCCTTCCCATACAATTATAATGCATTTTTATTGTTATTGTAAAAGTGATATACAGAGGGGTTACAGGTATATAAATCAGATAAAGAATATATTTCTTTTTAAACAATATTATCCCTTCCTCACTTTCTCCCAGTTTCCCTTGTTATTTTAATTACTAAAAGTCAAGTGATTATTGAAGAAATTAGATGCATACTTACAATTCAGGAAGAATTGTCTTCTTTAAACTCTTGAAACTTGGTAGGAGGCAAATTCCTCACATGGATCAGAGCATTGTTTGAAAAGGACTTGAGAAAGCACTGCATTTCTTCTTTTCAATGTTGAGGATCAGAGCAAGGACCTGACATAGTTGGCCAATACTCTCCCTCTTAGCACACCCTGGCCTCTGGCTTTCTTCCTTCTCAACTTCATTTTATATTTCCTTTTCCGTCTATTCTATTCTGTTTCTGTGTTCCTAATCTTTCCATTTTTCCCCTCTCTTTTGACTTTCTTCCTCCTCATTCTTAGCATTTGAGTTTTGCAGACAAGCTTTTTAGAATTTATAAAGAAGATAGATAATAACTTGGCTTACATCCTAATTCATGCTTTGACTTTTCATCTTACTTTATTTGGAGCAAGAATACTGAATGATTATGGGAATACATTTAGGTTCAAATCAGCACAATTGAAACAAGATTCTTGATAGGTCAACCTGTTTGAATACTGCCCAACCTTTGTGGTTGTAAGTTGATAAATTAGTAAGACGTTAAACTGAGGGACATATAGGATTCTCATATTGAGATTTGAATCCTGGGTTTAAATCCTGGCTTTTCTATCTTGTAACTATAACTTTGGGCACATTTTTAAACATGCTACATCTTAACTCTGCTATGGTAAGATGAAGGATAATGTTTATCTCTCATGTGATTCTAAGACTTTAATTAGTGCTTGGTTCAGGGCCTGGTTCTATGAACTAACTCCACAGAGGTAGTTATTTTCTAGTTTGATGCTCTGGTAATAAATTACTAAGGAAAAGTATATGGGATATTCTTATCTAAACATATGCTGAAACTCAATTGAAGTAAATTACCATACAATTTGATGTGTACACAAGACCCAAGGTTTGTTAGTAGAATTATAGACATGATTTTAATCACTACTGGGTGGGCATGGAAATTTTCTGGAACATTCACCTATTTTGAGCTTTTCTGCCTCAAGGTATTACTGAAAATTCTTTTATTATCCTTAGAACAGTTCATCTCTTTAAATTGTTCTGAGGTTTAAAAGAAACTTGGTTTATGGATTCATTTGGATGGTTTTAGTGGTTTCTTTTGAGATGAGGGTTTTACTGAAGGAAAGGAGAAGTATTGGCACCCCTATTTCTCCTTAGCTTAAACCTAGAAACATGCATTCATGTTTTTCTTTTGCATGGAGGGGATTACAACTGCTAAAATGATTTGTTTTATATAAAAACAGGTTTTAAACTTGATATATGGGAGAGGCAAAGAGAGATTCTAGAGAAATTGAATTCTTCCTTATGCAACAGATTGCCATCCATATTATTATAACCGCAGGCCAATACATTGCATTTCCTGAGAGAGAAGCCAAGGGTTGCACAGGAGAATGGCAGGGGAAGACCTTTGTCTTTAATCAAGGCACCAGCCAGCAAAAATAAAAGCACACTGACTTCTTTTGAGTCTATCTCAGTGGTCTGAGGACAGATAGAATGTGTGGGAAAGAGAGCAGAGAGACTGAGAGAGAGAGAGAGAGGCACAGAGAGAGAGAGAGACAGAGACAGAGTCAGAGACAGAAACAGAGAGGCAGAGAGACAGAGAAAGAGAAAGACAGAGACAGAGAGAGACTTAGAGACAGAGAGAGAGACTTAGAGACAGAGAAAGAAAGAAAATCAATGACCTGATCTTACTCAAATTCCTTAAGCCTTTAGTAAGGTATTAATATCCCAAATTGAAAACCGTAGAGTCATCTCAGCCTCAGTTGGTAACTGTACAGGAGAAGGAAGGAAGGGGCCTCAGCTCTGGGTGGGAGTGAGTAGGAGGGAAGAAGTGGAGAATGACAGTTGTGTTCATCAGCTTTTGTAGTCCTGGCAAGACTTGACTGGAGTCAATTATTCAACTGAGCCTTTCCCACAACTTAGGCTTTGGATCATTTGTGCAAAGAACAACAATAAAAAAATATTAGTGCAGGAATTTAAAAAAACCAACTCATCTGAGGGTCTTCTCCAGCTTAAGGAGCTACTGCCCTGTTTATAAAACCATCAACACAATCAAATGCTCCCTCTAAAAGTCTGCCAGGCACATATGGTGATATTACTATTATTATTATTATTATCACTATTATCTATAGTCTCTGTTTTCCAGTACTGTGGACCTGCCATCCCTTGTTATTTCCTTGAAACATTCTCTTCATGGACAAAAGTAAATGTTCTTGAGTTTAGTTTTATGCTGGGAGGATATTGCTTTTTTTTTTTTCTCCTGCTTATGTGGTGCTGAGAAATCGAACCCAGAGCCTCAGGCATGCAAGGCAAGCACTCCCAGCCCCGATATTGCTTCTTATTTAGTTGACCTGCCCAGTTGCTCCAAGATGTATTGATTTCCATGTAGTGTGAGTTCGGGCAGTGGCCCCTTTTCCATCCCAGCTTGACTAAGCAGGGCAACCCTGCCTTAGTTATCTCTTCCAGGAATGCCATGAGCTTCGGGGAGTAAGTAGTTCAATAGCTAAGTGGTTTCCTGATGTTGGAATCAGAATTCTTATGCTTCCTTATTTTGTTTGAAGTGAAGACTTGAACTATTAGACTTAATCCATATTGAAATGTCATGCATTCCATAAATGAGAATAAACACTGTCTTGTCTATGCGATTTGCATATAACCTTTCCTCTGTGAGTGTGGATAATTTCAAAGTGATTTTTAGAAGTAGATTTATATATCTCCCACAATGATTTACCCCTCTTTGTGTTTTCCTATAATGCTGTGGCAGTGGGAGGAAGAAATGATGAATTATATACTATTGGACTGGAAGCTGAACAGGCTCACATACGAGGGGGAAAAAGACATGTGACTTTACTTTCCCACAATTCAAAAAATACATTTTTTGTCTTGGATAGCAGAATATCAACCTTTCCAGGCAAGCTTATAGAACTATGGGTCATCGCAGAAAGTTCAGCATTGTTGGGGCTGGGAAGGTGGCTCAGTGGTAGAGTGCTTGCCTCACATGCATGAGGCCCTGGGTTCAATTACTCAGCACCACATAAGCAGAAAAAGCTGGAAGTGGTGCTGTGGCTCAAGTGGTAGAGTACTCGCCTTGAGCTGACAAGCTGAGGGACAGTGCCCAAGTCCAGAGTTCAGGTCCCACAACCGGCAAAGAAAAAGAAAGAAAAGAAAATTCAGCATTGTCTATTGATTTAGGATCCCTCAGGTGGTATTTCTGTTTCTGAACAGAAGGTATGATGAGTGCTTCAGGGCTGACACAGTAGCATAACAAGGAGAGAGGATGTACCTGTGGCCTTGTCCACCAGTCCATGCATGTCACAGTTTGTACTATCGTGTGTTCCTAACCAGGATCTGTCACCTTCCCAGGCCTCTCTGCCAGGATGTTCTTGAAAATTTGGAGACACAGAAATGAAGGAGACTGGCCCCAGTTCTTCGCAAACACTATGAAGCTCTATTTACTTTATTATTCTCTACCTGTCTAGGCTTGGGGTTTCTCTGACTTTCTTGGGTACCTTTGTTATCTGACATCTAGAGTCAGGGGTCTTCTGTTTTGCCTCCAAACCTTTTTCAAGGCTTTGTGTTTCTCATATTGGCTTTCTGTCTGTGTCTTAACTTTTTCCAATGTGAGCAGAAGAAATATGAAAAGTGGTTTTACCTGATTTCATCCTCTAAATAAATTCCCTCATACATGTAGATCTCAAATTTTCTCTATTACTTTTGACTTTGAAATATGTAACATAAATGTTGCTGAAAGAATATCAACAATGGATATCTAAAGTCAACATCTGGACTCGACCTCTGTTTAGTATTTAATTGGCAGAAAGTAAACTTACCACATCATGTCCCTTTTTTCCTCCAATAAAGTATTTTCCCTAAAACAAAAAAAAGTATTTTCCCATATCTTCAAAAGGGTCATTATCCTGTTATCTTTCTGACTTATTATCAATAGCACTTTGCTGTCTTGGTCTAGAATCTCCAATGGTGGTAGTGCTGGGGTTGGAGGTGGAAAGGTAGTTATTCATTGTATGGGTACATCTTTTTAATGTCTTCTATCTCTAGTCTTCTTTTTATTTTCTGTGTTGGAAAATACGTGATTGGCCATCATCTTTGGGAATCTTCTGTCCTATTTGTCTGTGCTAATTGTCTTTTTCCACTGGCACATGAAGCTTTGGAACATTATCTTCTCCTTTTCCTGATGAGACCTGGAAATTTCATTTTTCCCAATGCATAGATCTTCCTCTTTTTGAGCCTTGCCAGGTAATATGTATTTATCATGCTCTATTTTCTTACCCATACACTAATTCAAAGAAACCGGCTCAGGTATCACTAACAAAGAACATATTTGAGAAGAAAAAACAATGGCCTTAGTTTTACATAATCTCATTTCTTGGCACAGATTCTTGAAAAACAACAATATTCATTTGGGTTTGACTTCTCAGTTGTCTATCTTGTATCTTTTACCACATAATAGATTATGATCAAATTCTAAAGATTTTAAATTTAAAAAGAGTACATGGGAAAGCAAGAAAGAATTAAAATCCAGTTCAAGTTTTCAGAATTCAAATATGTCAAGTATAAAAGATGCCAAATCTGAGTAGCTTTATGCTTCATACTTCCTATCACATTAGCACTCATTTTAGCATGTTTCATCATAGTTCATTGTAGATGCTTTTTAACCATAGTAGTTGGTGTGTGTGTGTGTGTGTGTGTATGTGTGTGTGTGTGTGTGTGTGGGTGGGTGGGTGTGTATGTGTGTGTGCGGTGTGTGTGTACTGGTCCTGGAGTTTGAGATCAGAGTCTGGGCGTTGTCGCTGAGACCTTCTGCTCAGGCTAGTGCTATACCACTTGAGCCACAGCTCCACTTATGTCTATCTTCAGTGGTTAATTAAAGATAAGAGTCTCATGGACTTTCTCCTGTCCCAACTGGCTTTGAACTGCAATCCTCAGATTTTAGTTTCCTGAACTGTAATCCTCAGGGTTACAATTGTGAGCCACTGGTGTCCAGCAAGTGGGCATTTTGTTCTCTTCTTCTTCCTCTCCTTTCCTTTCAGATGTTTTCTGTTCCTCTCCTGAGCCCTTGCAGTCCCTGACCCTTGTGGTTGGCAGGCAATGTGATTACTCACCACTCTTTAATTTAAAACTAGGAACCCCCCCACACACATATATAAGGTACCTATTAATTGTACCCCTCAGAAATTTTTAATGATTCATTTTAATATGTCTAGTTATAGTGTTTTTAAATATCAAAGTAAACAAGAGTTGGATAATAGTTAAAGCAATAAAATGTATTTTATTCATAACTATTGCAATATGGGAAAGAGATCTTAATGTAGACCTGGGCTAAATTCCAGATAAAACATGGATAAAGAATGCATAACCAAGAATAAGGATGTGGGTCAGTGGGTGGACCATTACTAGGAAGAAGTGTGTTGAGGGATGTAAGTGGGATTCTGAACCAACCTATCAGGACTTTTGTTGAAGACACACCAGGGTAGCTGGATATGGAAAGAGGAAAGATATGGAGGACTGGGGATTTGGGCTAAACTAATTTAGCACAATTCTTTAAATGTGTGCAGTGAAGGATACTGAAGTCTAAAAGTTACTCCTAGTTGAAGAAGTGTTCAAAGAGAACAAGTAGAGTTTGATTAATTAGAGGATCTTTGTCACAGAGTATATCCTATTAGTTAGTTCTGGTCTTCCACACATGGTAACATAATTGCTTTAAATTATAAATTGCTAAATTATAAACATTATCAGAATAATTTAAAGGATAGCATATGGAAGCACTCATGACCCCCAAGAAATTAATTGCACATGTTACCTCGAAATTATTTTGACATTTCATATTTCTATGGTTATTTTTAATGCCCTGTTCATTTATTTTCAGATGAACTCATGACCTAATCTAAATACTCAGCTAGCTCTGTGAAGTCTCTGATTGATAACCAGCAGAGTTCAAATCATCATTCCTTTTCTGTGGAAAAAGATGGAGATATATAAGAAATTACTATTTAAATTTCAAGAGTTTCTTTGAGTCAAACAGAACCTTAAATCTCTGTACTGCAAAGCTGTGTTAGCCAGACACAGAGCTGTTAAAACTCAATTTAAACCGCATCCCAAAATCTCAGTGTGGTGTGGCTGGTTAGATAAATACGCATACATAAATGAACCTAGAAATTATTGCTGTCAGCTTTTTTTGTGTGTGATATCTGAGGCACTTTCCCAAGTGCTTCAGTCTAAGCAGGATCTGGGCCTTTTATTAGTAAGTGGTACAGTATCTTTTTTCTGCAGAAAAACACAACCATAATAGGTTGAAGAGCTCATTTTTGATGCCTAGAGGCAAACTATCAAAATTGAGTTTTATACTCCTAGGAAATATTGACTTCAAACTTAGTGGAGATTATTTTGTGTGTTTTGGTTTTTTTAAAAAAAATAAATCATCAAAGAAAGAAATGAGTTTACAGTTAAGTGTGTACCATTTGGTGGTGATCACATCCAAGTAGTTAAAGGAAAAACTGACACAAACATTTCTTTTCTTTTTTTAAAAAAATGTTTTTATTGTGAAAATACTGTACAGAGGGGTTACAATTACATGGGCAAGGTAATGAGTACATTTCTTATCAAGCATTGTAGCCTCCTCCTTTGTTTCCCCTTATCATTCCTTCCCCCCACCCCCACCCCGCCGCCAAAGTTGTAAAGTTTGTTTTTCGACATAAGGTCTTGTGCATCTCATTGTTGCAATGGGTCCACCTGTATCTCTATTTAAACAATTTGTTTTTTCCCTTCCCCTCCACAAAGTATATAATGGGTTTTACTACAACCTTTTCATATATGCACACAATCCTTTGATCCCATGCTCTGTCCTTCAATCCCATTCTCTGTCCATTGCTCTTTTCCCCTCTCTTACTTCCCTCTGGTTTTCCTTTCCACAATTTTCCATTTATCTTCATGTCCATCTTTTTTTCTTTAGATGTGATTTAGGTTGCACATATGACAGAAAACATGATATTTGTCTTTCTGCGTCTGGATCATTTTACTTAACATTTTGGGAGCTTTGCTAATTGATTCCTTTATCAATATCTTTAAAACTTTTTTTATCTCTAGTTTACTAATTTAGTTCCAGTACCAAACATTTTTCCTGCAAACAATTTCTTTTTTATGGCTAAATAATATTTCATGTTGTACATAAACTTCATCTGTCCACCAATTGGTGGTTAAGTCTATAACTAGGCATTTGTGAATAGGCTGATTCCATAATTTGGTTACTGTGAATAATGCTGCAATAAATATGGGTATGCTGGTGACTCTGTTGTTTGCTTATACTCCTTTGTGTATATGCCCAGGAATTGTTTAGCAAGATTGTGAGGTAGTTCTATTTAGGAACCTGATTTCCATAGTGGCTGCACTAATTTATATTCCTGCCAATGGTGGGTGTTTTTTTCCCCTACATCTTCACCAGCATTTGTTTTTCTTGACTGTAGACATTAAAACTACACTGAGACAGAGTGTAGTTTGGATTTACATTTCCTTTAAGATTGGCGATGATGAAAATTTTATTTGTTGACCATTACACTTCTTTTGATAATTGTCTTTTTCCACTTGCCCATTTATTAATTGGGATTTTTTTTTAATTTTGAGCTTTTTGTATATTCTATATATCAATCCCTGGTCCCATTCTGTAGGCTGTCTTTTTATTTTTCGTAATTATTACTTTTGCTGTATAGCTTTTTGATTGGATCCAATTACAGTCATCAGTTATTGCTTTTATTTTCTGGTCTATTAGAGACAAAGTTGTTATACTATATTTATATATATATATATAGCATATATTATGCTATGCTATATTTATGTACCTTCACACCTTCTTTTTTGGTCAGTCTAGCAGGAGAACCTTCTTTTATTTATTTATTTTCTTTTCTGTGCTGGCACTAGTGTTTGAACTCAGGGCTGCATGCTTTCCCTTAGCATTTTCACACAAAGATGGTGCTCTATGAATTGAGCCATACCTCCTTTTTCAGTGTTTGCTGGCTAATTAGAGATAAGAGTCTCTCAGATTTGTTTGCCCAGGATGGCTTTGAAACAGGATCGTCAGCCAGGATATCATCTCTGAGCCACTGGCTCCATTAGAGGGCTAAGCTTGAGCTAGTGGAGCTCTAGCCTCAGCACGCACAAATGCCTGCACATGTACACATGCAGGTACACACACATAGCTGGAAGTGGCTGGGAATTAAAGGGAGGCTGAGATTTCACTCAGATGATAACCTTGTTTTGCTTTTCCTTTTCTCTGTTTCCCTCTCTTATGGGAATCTTCTTTAGTAAATCACTTACTGTGATCTCCCTTTCTGGTTCAATTTGGAAGACCTATCCAAAGACAATTTGGGAGCTCTGCTAATTGATTCCTTTATTGATACCTTTAAAACTTTCTATCTCCTGTTTACTAATTTAGGCTATATATACAGAATTGAGGATTCCTAAAAGTTAACTAAAAAATTACCTGAGATCTACACTAAAGTTAGTACTTACTGATCAGGCCACTATGTGGCAGATGCTGGAATTCTTTTCTCTAATTTTTATAATAATCCTACATTTTAAGGCTAAAGTTAATTGTGACCCAAAGAAGTATATTAATATACCCAGAGCTAGCAATTGGTAGAACCACAAGTGAAATCTACTTCTTTCTGGGTTTTAACCTGTTAGTTCTTTCAACCTTCTTAGCTTATTAAAATGTCAGTTTTTAGCACTAGTTCAACTTCAAAGTTGATTTATTATTACAATTGGAAAAGATTATCTCTTTATTAGAATATAAACTACATTATAGAATACCAAACTGCATTTACCATAGTGAGAGATTGGAAATTACTTATTCATGCTTGAGTTGTCATATCAATTTGTTGTGTAGACAGAGATCCTTGCCTAGTTTCTGAAAGAATCTGAGTGGTTCATATAAAGACAAAATGAGAATGTAGGACGCAGTATTGAGGATATAGTATTACAAGTGTGCTTTGGGAGGAGCCTCTCTTGGCTCTCTCTCTCTCTATAACTGTATTGCACAATGATGATGTTTCAAATATGATTTCCTTTGCCCCGAAGGCTCTGTGTCCTTTTGCCCTAACTCATCTCATACGAGTTGTTTGTTTCGCAGAGAAATGTGTGTGTGTGTGTGTGTGTGTGTGTGTGTGTGTGTGTGTGTGTGTATACAGCCAATATGGGAACTTGAACTCAAGGACTCTTACTTTCACTTGGCTTTTTTTTGTCCCAGGCTAGTTCTCTATCACTTAAGCCACATCTCTACTTCCAGCTTTTTGCTGGTTAATTGGAGATGGAGTCTCATGGACTCGGGCTGGCTTCAAAATCTGATCCCCAGCTCTCAGCATTTGGAATAGCTAGGATTACAGGTGTGAACCTGGGGTGTCTAACAATAGAGACAGCTTTTAAAGTAACAAGAGATAGCAGTCATCTATGTAGACTTCCACCTAGCCTCTGTATTGGGTCCTCTGTATTGGGTTCATGGAGGATAAAACTCCTACATAACAATACACCAAAAATATAAAGTTGAATGTTTCTGTATGTTGTTTTCAGCACTTGTCACAGACCATACGTTACTCCTTCTTTGTGAAGTATCATTTCTCAAATATTTGCTTGACTATTTCTTACCTCTTTCTTTAAGATGAAGTACAGGCCTCATGTTCTCCAAGAAACTTTTCCTGATCCTGGCAGGATGAACAAATTGCTCTTCAGTGCATTTTGGGTTATTGTAAGGAATCATCAAGCCTATCATTGACAGAATATGCTCACTTGTTTGCTCCCAGAAACCTAAAAGCTACTTAAGGCCAATAACTCTGTTCCCAGCACTTAGCACAGGGTTAACCCTCAACCCATGCTGTCTCTTTCTTCCTTCATCCTCTCCTTCTCCTTCCCCTTCCCTTTCCTCCTCCTTCTC